>NC_137706.1:22819007-23082731 GCF_964034855.1 Anser brachyrhynchus | reverse complement strand
GGTGCCGGGAGTCCAGAGAGTGCACTGACACCACTGGGGATGCAGTGCAGTGAGTCCACAGAGTGCACTGACACCAGTGGGAATGCGGTGCAGTGAGTCCAGAGAGTGCACTGGCACCACTGGGGATGCACTGCAGTGAGTCCAGAGTGCACTAGCACCACTGGGGATGCAGAGCAGTGAGTCCAGAGAGTGCACTGGCACCACTGAGAATGCATTTCAGTGAGTCCAGAGAGTGCCGTTCCAGCCTCGGTATCCGCTCCAGCCGAGTCAACCCCGCGGTAGGCCCTCCAGCCGCGGCAGACGCTCCAGCCGCGGCAGCCGCTCCAGCCGCTCCAGCCGCGGCAGCCGCTCCAGCCCCTCCAGCCTCGCCAGCCTCTCCATCCGCGGCAGCCGCTCCAGCCGCGGCAGCCGCTCCAGCCGCTCCAACCGCGGCAGCCGCTCCAGCCGCTACCGAGTGGAGCGGCTGCCACGGCTGGAGGGCTACCGCGGCTGGAGCGGCTGCCGCGGCTGGAGCAGTGCAGTGAGTCCAGGGAGTGCAAAGGCACCAGTGGGGATGGAGTGCAGTGAGTCCAAAGACTTCACTGTCACCACTGGGAATGCAGTGCAGTGAGTCCAGGGAGTGCACTTGCACCACTGGGGATGCAGTGCAGTGACTCCAGTGAGTGCACTGACACCACTGGGGATGCACTTCAGTCAGTCCAGTGAGTGTACTGGCACCACTGGGGATGCACTGCAGTGAGTCAAGAGAGTGCACTGGCAGGACTGGGGATGCAGTGCAGTGAGTCCAGAGAGTGCACTGGCACCACTGGGGATGCCCTGCAGTGAGTCCTGAGAGCGCACTGGCACCACTGGGGATGCAGTGCAGTGAGTCCAGAGAGCGCACTGGCACCAGTGGGAATGCGGTGCAGTGAGTCCAGAGAGTGCAATGGCACCACTGGGGATGCACTGCAGTGAGTCCAGAGAGTGCACTAGCACCACTGGGGATGCAGAGCAGTGAGTCCAGAGAGTGCACTGGCACCACTGAGAATGCATTTCAGTGAGTCCAGAGAGTGCCGTTCCAGCCTCGGCATCCGCTCCAGCCGAGTCAACCCCGCGGTAGCCCCTCCAGCCGCGGCAGACGCTCCAGCCGCGGCAGCCGCTCCAGCCGCTCCAGCCGCGGCAGCCGCTCCAGCCCCTCCAGCCGCGCCAGCCTCTCCATCCGCGGCAGCCGCTCCAGCCGCGGCAGCCGCTCCAGCCGCTCCAGCCGCGGCAGCCGCTCCAGCCGCTACCGAGTGGAGCGGCTGCCACGGCTGGAGGGCTACCGCGGCTGGAGCGGCTGCCGCGGCTGGAGCAGTGCAGTGAGTCCAGGGAGTGCAAAGGCACCAGTGGGGATGGAGTGCAGTGAGTCCAAAGACTTCAATGTCACCACTGGGAATGCACTTCAGTCAGTCCAGTGAGTGTACTGGCACCACTGGGGATGCACAGCAGTGAGTCCAGAGAGTGCATTGGCACCACTGGGGATGCAGTGCAGTGAGTCCAGAGAGTGCACTGGCACCATTGGAGATGCAGTGCAGTGAGTCCAGAGAGTGCACTGGCACCACTGGGGATGCAGTGCAGTGAGTCCAGAGAGTGCACTGGCACCAGTGGGGATGCAGTGCAGAGTGTCCAGAGAGTGCACTGGCACCACTGGGATGCACTGCAGTGAGTCCAGAGAGTGCTGTGGCACCACTGGAGATGCACTTCAGTGAGTGCAGAGACTGCACTGGCACCACTGGGGATGCAGTGCAGTGAGTCCAGTGAGTGTACTGGCACCACTGGGGATGCACTGCAGTGAGTCCAGAGAGTGCATTGGCACCACTTGGGATGCACTGCAGTGAGTCCAGAGAGTGCACTGGCACCACTGGGGATGCAGTGCAGTGAGTCCAGAGAGTGCACTGGCTCCACTGAGAATGCACTTCAGTGAGTCCAGAGAGTGCACTGGCACCACTGTGGATGCAGTGCCGTGAGTCCAGCGAATGCACTGGCACCACTGGGGATACGGTGCCGGGAGTCCAGGGAGTGCACTGACACCACTGGGGATGCAGTGCAGTGAGTCCACAGAGTGCACTGACACCAGTGGGAATGCGGTGCAGTGAGTCCAGAGAGTGCACTGGCACCACTGGGGATGCACTGCAGTGAGTCCAGAGTGCACTAGCACCACTGGGGATGCAGAGCAGTGAGTCCAGAGAGTGCACTGGCACCACTGAGAATGCATTTCAGTGAGTCCAGAGAGTGCCGTTCCAGCCTCGGTATCCGCTCCAGCCGAGTCAACCCCGCGGTAGGCCCTCCAGCCGCGGCAGACGCTCCAGCCGCGGCAGCCGCTCCAGCCGCTCCAGCCGCGGCAGCCGCTCCAGCCCCTCCAGCCTCGCCAGCCTCTCCATCCGCGGCAGCCGCTCCAGCCGCGGCAGCCGCTCCAGCCGCTCCAACCGCGGCAGCCGCTCCAGCCGCTACCGAGTGGAGCGGCTGCCACGGCTGGAGGGCTACCGCGGCTGGAGCGGCTGCCGCGGCTGGAGCAGTGCAGTGAGTCCAGGGAGTGCAAAGGCACCAGTGGGGATGGAGTGCAGTGAGTCCAAAGACTTCACTGTCACCACTGGGAATGCAGTGCAGTGAGTCCAGGGAGTGCACTTGCACCACTGGGGATGCAGTGCAGTGACTCCAGTGAGTGCACTGACACCACTGGGGATGCACTTCAGTCGGTCCAGTGAGTGTACTGGCACCACTGGGGATGCACTGCAGTGAGTCAAGAGAGTGCACTGGCAGGACTGGGGATGCAGTGCAGTGAGTCCAGAGAGTGCACTGGCACCACTGGGGATGCCCTGCAGTGAGTCCTGAGAGCGCACTGGCACCACTGGGGATGCAGTGCAGTGAGTCCAGAGAGCGCACTGGCACCAGTGGGAATGCGGTGCAGTGAGTCCAGAGAGTGCAATGGCACCACTGGGGATGCACTGCAGTGAGTCCAGAGAGTGCACTAGCACCACTGGGGATGCAGAGCAGTGAGTCCAGAGAGTGCACTGGCACCACTGAGAATGCATTTCAGTGAGTCCAGAGAGTGCCGTTCCAGCCTCGGCATCCGCTCCAGCCGAGTCAACCCCGCGGTAGCCCCTCCAGCCGCGGCAGACGCTCCAGCCGCGGCAGCCGCTCCAGCCGCTCCAGCCGCGGCAGCCGCTCCAGCCCCTCCAGCCGCGCCAGCCTCTCCAGCCGCGGCAGCCGCTCCAGCCGCGGTAGCCCTCCAGCCGTGGCAGCCGCTCCACTCGGTAGCGGCTGGAGCGGCTGCCGCGGCTGCCGCGGCTGGAGCGGCTGCCGCGACTGGAGCGGCTGCCGCGGTTGGAGCGGCTGCCGCGGCTGGAGCGGCTGGAGCGGATGCCGCGGCTGGAGCGGCTGGAGCGGCTGCCGCGGCTGGAGCGGCTGGCGCGGCTGGAGGAGCTACCGCGGCTGGAGCGGTTAACGCGGCTGGAGCGGATGCCGAGGCTGGAGCGGATGCCGCGGCTGGTGCGCCTGGAGAGGCTGCCGCGGCTGGAGCAGTGCAGTGAGTCCAGAGAGTGCACTGGCACCATTGGGGATGCAGTGCAGTGAGTCCAGAGAGTGCACTGGCAGGACTGGGGATGCAGTGCAGTGAGTCCAGAGAGTGCACTGGCACCACTGAGGATGCAATGCAGTGAGTCCAGAGAGTGCACTGGCACCACTGGGCATGCAGTGCTGTGAGTCCAGAGAGTGCACTGGCACCACTGGGGATGCACTTCAGTCAGTCCAGTGAGTGTACTGGCACCACTGGGGATGCACTGCAGTGAGTCAAGAGAGTGCACTGGCAGGACTGGGGATGCAGTGCAGTGAGTCCAGAGAGTGCACTGGCACCACTGGGGATGCCCTGCAGTGAGTCCTGAGAGCGCACTGGCACCACTGGGGATGCAGTGCAGTGAGTCCAGAGAGAGCACTGGCACCAGTGGGAATGCGGTGCAGTGAGTCCAGAGAGTGCAATGGCACCACTGGGGATGCACTGCAGTGAGTCCAGAGAGTGCACTAGCACCACTGGGGATGCAGAGCAGTGAGTCCAGAGAGTGCACTGGCACCACTGAGAATGCATTTCAGTGAGTCCAGAGAGTGCCGTTCCAGCCTCGGCATCCGCTCCAGCCGAGTCAACCCCGCGGTAGCCCCTCCAGCCGCGGCAGACGCTCCAGCCGCGGCAGCCGCTCCAGCCGCTCCAGCCGCGGCAGCCGCTCCAGCCCCTCCAGCCGCGCCAGCCTCTCCATCCGCGGCAGCCGCTCCAGCCGCGGCAGCCGCTCCAGCCGCGGCAGCCGCTCCAGCCGCTACCGAGTGGAGCGGCTGCCACGGCTGGAGGGCTACCGCGGCTGGAGCGGCTGCCGCGGCTGGAGCAGTGCAGTGAGTCCAGGGAGTGCAAAGGCACCAGTGGGGATGGAGTGCAGTGAGTCCAAAGACTTCAATGTCACCACTGGGAATGCACTTCAGTCAGTCCAGTGAGTGTACTGGCACCACTGGGGATGCACAGCAGTGAGTCCAGAGAGTGCATTGGCACCACTGGGGATGCAGTGCAGTGAGTCCAGAGAGTGCACTGGCACCATTGGAGATGCAGTGCAGTGAGTCCAGAGAGTGCACTGGCACCACTGGGGATGCAGTGCAGTGAGTCCAGAGAGTGCACTGGCACCAGTGGGGATGCAGTGCAGAGTGTCCAGAGAGTGCACTGGCACCACTGGGATGCACTGCAGTGAGTCCAGAGAGTGCTCTGGCACCACTGGAGATGCACTTCAGTGAGTGCAGAGACTGCACTGGCACCACTGGGGATGCAGTGCAGTGAGTCCAGTGAGTGTACTGGCACCACTGGGGATGCACTGCAGTGAGTCCAGAGAGTGCATTGGCACCACTTGGGATGCACTGCAGTGAGTCCAGAGAGTGCACTGGCACCACTGGGGATGCAGTGCAGTGAGTCCAGAGAGTGCACTGGCTCCACTGAGAATGCACTTCAGTGAGTCCAGAGAGTGCACTGGCACCACTGTGGATGCAGTGCCGTGAGTCCAGCGAATGCAGTGGCACCACTGGGGATACGGTGCCGGGAGTCCAGAGAGTGCACTGACACCACTGGGGATGCAGTGCAGTGAGTCCACAGAGTGCACTGACACCAGTGGGAATGCGGTGCAGTGAGTCCAGAGAGTGCACTGGCACCACTGGGGATGCACTGCAGTGAGTCCAGAGTGCACTAGCACCACTGGGGATGCAGAGCAGTGAGTCCAGAGAGTGCACTGGCACCACTGAGAATGCATTTCAGTGAGTCCAGAGAGTGCCGTTCCAGCCTCGGTATCCGCTCCAGCCGAGTCAACCCCGCGGTAGGCCGTCCAGCCGCGGCAGACGCTCCAGCCGCGGCAGCCGCTCCAGCCGCTCCAGCCGCGGCAGCCGCTCCAGCCCCTCCAGCCTCGCCAGCCTCTCCATCCGCGGCAGCCGCTCCAGCCGCGGCAGCCGCTCCAGCCGCTCCAACCGCGGCAGCCGCTCCAGCCGCTACCGAGTGGAGCGGCTGCCACGGCTGGAGGGCTACCGCGGCTGGAGCGGCTGCCGCGGCTGGAGCAGTGCAGTGAGTCCAGGGAGTGCAAAGGCACCAGTGGGGATGGAGTGCAGTGAGTCCAAAGACTTCACTGTCACCACTGGGAATGCAGTGCAGTGAGTCCAGGGAGTGCACTTGCACCACTGGGGATGCAGTGCAGTGACTCCAGTGAGTGCACTGACACCACTGGGGATGCACTTCAGTCAGTCCAGTGAGTGTACTGGCACCACTGTGGATGCACTGCAGTGAGTCAAGAGAGTGCACTGGCAGGACTGGGGATGCAGTGCAGTGAGTCCAGAGAGTGCACTGGCACCACTGGGGATGCCCTGCAGTGAGTCCTGAGAGCGCACTGGCACCACTGGGGATGCAGTGCAGTGAGTCCAGAGAGCGCACTGGCACCAGTGGGAATGCGGTGCAGTGAGTCCAGAGAGTGCAATGGCACCACTGGGGATGCACTGCAGTGAGTCCAGAGAGTGCACTAGCACCACTGGGGATGCAGAGCAGTGAGTCCAGAGAGTGTACTGGCACCACTGAGAATGCATTTCAGTGAGTCCAGAGAGTGCCGTTCCAGCCTCGGCATCCGCTCCAGCCGAGTCAACCCCGCGGTAGCCCCTCCAGCCGCGGCAGACGCTCCAGCCGCGGCAGCCGCTCCAGCCGCTCCAGCCGCGGCAGCCGCTCCAGCCCCTCCAGCCGCGCCAGCCTCTCCATCCGCGGCAGCCGCTCCAGCCGCGGCAGCCGCTCCAGCCGCTCCAGCCGCGGCAGCCGCTCCAGCCGCTACCGAGTGGAGCGGCTGCCGCGGCTGGAGGGCTACCGCGGCTGGAGCGGCTGCCGCGGCTGGAGCAGTGCAGTGAGTCCAGGGAGTGCAAAGGCACCAGTGGGGATGGAGTGCAGTGAGTCCAAAGACTTCAATGTCACCACTGGGAATGCACTTCAGTCAGTCCAGTGAGTGTACTGGCACCACTGGGGATGCACAGCAGTGAGTCCAGAGAGTGCATTGGCACCACTGGGGATGCAGTGCAGTGAGTCCAGAGAGTGCACTGGCACCATTGGAGATGCAGTGCAGTGAGTCCAGAGAGTGCACTGGCACCACTGGGGATGCAGTGCAGTGAGTCCAGAGAGTGCACTGGCACCAGTGGGGATGCAGTGCAGAGTGTCCAGAGAGTGCACTGGCACCACTGGGATGCACTGCAGTGAGTCCAGAGAGTGCTCTGGCACCACTGGAGATGCACTTCAGTGAGTGCAGAGACTGCACTGGCACCACTGGGGATGCAGTGCAGTGAGTCCAGTGAGTGTACTGGCACCACTGGGGATGCACTGCAGTGAGTCCAGAGAGTGCATTGGCACCACTTGGGATGCACTGCAGTGAGTCCAGAGAGTGCACTGGCACCACTGGGGATGCAGTGCCGTGAGTCCAGAGAGTGCACTGGCACCACTGGGGATACGGTGCCGGGAGTCCAGAGAGTGCACTGACACCACTGGGGATGCAGTGCAGTGAGTCCACAGAGTGCACTGACACCAGTGGGAATGCGGTGCAGTGAGTCCAGAGAGTGCACTGGCACCACTGGGGATGCACTGCAGTGAGTCCAGAGTGCACTAGCACCACTGGGGATGCAGAGCAGTGAGTCCAGAGAGTGCACTGGCACCACTGAGAATGCATTTCAGTGAGTCCAGAGAGTGCCGTTCCAGCCTCGGTATCCGCTCCAGCCGAGTCAACCCCGCGGTAGGCCCTCCAGCCGCGGCAGACGCTCCAGCCGCGGCAGCCGCTCCAGCCGCTCCAGCCGCGGCAGCCGCTCCAGCCCCTCCAGCCTCGCCAGCCTCTCCATCCGCGGCAGCCGCTCCAGCCGCGGCAGCCGCTCCAGCCGCTCCAACCGCGGCAGCCGCTCCAGCCGCTACCGAGTGGAGCGGCTGCCACGGCTGGAGGGCTACCGCGGCTGGAGCGGCTGCCGCGGCTGGAGCAGTGCAGTGAGTCCAGGGAGTGCAAAGGCACCAGTGGGGATGGAGTGCAGTGAGTCCAAAGACTTCACTGTCACCACTGGGAATGCAGTGCAGTGAGTCCAGGGAGTGCACTTGCACCACTGGGGATGCAGTGCAGTGACTCCAGTGAGTGCACTGACACCACTGGGGATGCACTTCAGTCAGTCCAGTGAGTGTACTGGCACCACTGGGGATGCACTGCAGTGAGTCAAGAGAGTGCACTGGCAGGACTGGGGATGCAGTGCAGTGAGTCCAGAGAGTGCACTGGCACCACTGGGGATGCCCTGCAGTGAGTCCTGAGAGCGCACTGGCACCACTGGGGATGCAGTGCAGTGAGTCCAGAGAGCGCACTGGCACCAGTGGGAATGCGGTGCAGTGAGTCCAGAGAGTGCAATGGCACCACTGGGGATGCACTGCAGTGAGTCCAGAGAGTGCACTAGCACCACTGGGGATGCAGAGCAGTGAGTCCAGAGAGTGCACTGGCACCACTGAGAATGCATTTCAGTGAGTCCAGAGAGTGCCGTTCCAGCCTCGGCATCCGCTCCAGCCGAGTCAACCCCGCGGTAGCCCCTCCAGCCGCGGCAGACGCTCCAGCCGCGGCAGCCGCTCCAGCCGCTCCAGCCGCGGCAGCCGCTCCAGCCCCTCCAGCCGCGCCAGCCTCTCCATCCGCGGCAGCCGCTCCAGCCGCGGCAGCCGCTCCAGCCGCGGCAGCCGCTCCAGCCGCTACCGAGTGGAGCGGCTGCCACGGCTGGAGGGCTACCGCGGCTGGAGCGGCTGCCGCGGCTGGAGCAGTGCAGTGAGTCCAGGGAGTGCAAAGGCACCAGTGGGGATGGAGTGCAGTGAGTCCAAAGACTTCAATGTCACCACTGGGAATGCACTTCAGTCAGTCCAGTGAGTGTACTGGCACCACTGGGGATGCACAGCAGTGAGTCCAGAGAGTGCATTGGCACCACTGGGGATGCAGTGCAGTGAGTCCAGAGAGTGCACTGGCACCATTGGAGATGCAGTGCAGTGAGTCCAGAGAGTGCACTGGCACCACTGGGGATGCAGTGCAGTGAGTCCAGAGAGTGCACTGGCACCAGTGGGGATGCAGTGCAGAGTGTCCAGAGAGTGCACTGGCATCACTGGGATGCACTGCAGTGAGTCCAGAGAGTGCTCTGGCACCACTGGAGATGCACTTCAGTGAGTGCAGAGACTGCACTGGCACCACTGGGGATGCAGTGCAGTGAGTCCAGTGAGTGTACTGGCACCACTGGGGATGCACTGCAGTGAGTCCAGAGAGTGCATTGGCACCACTTGGGATGCACTGCAGTGAGTCCAGAGAGTGCACTGGCACCACTGGGGATGCAGTGCAGTGAGTCCAGAGAGTGCACTGGCTCCACTGAGAATGCACTTCAGTGAGTCCAGAGAGTGCACTGGCACCACTGTGGATGCAGTGCCGTGAGTCCAGCGAATGCAGTGGCACCACTGGGGATACGGTGCCGGGAGTCCAGAGAGTGCACTGACACCACTGGGGATGCAGTGCAGTGAGTACACAGAGTGCACTGACACCAGTGGGAATGCGGTGCAGTGAGTCCAGAGAGTGCACTGGCACCACTGGGGATGCACTGCAGTGAGTCCAGAGTGCACTAGCACCACTGGGGATGCAGAGCAGTGAGTCCAGAGAGTGCACTGGCACCACTGAGAATGCATTTCAGTGAGTCCAGAGAGTGCCGTTCCAGCCTCGGTATCCGCTCCAGCCGAGTCAACCCCGCGGTAGGCCCTCCAGCCGCGGCAGACGCTCCAGCCGCGGCAGCCGCTCCAGCCGCTCCAGCCGCGGCAGCCGCTCCAGCCCCTCCAGCCTCGCCAGCCTCTCCATCCGCGGCAGCCGCTCCAGCCGCGGCAGCCGCTCCAGCCGCTCCAACCGCGGCAGCCGCTCCAGCCGCTACCGAGTGGAGCGGCTGCCACGGCTGGAGGGCTACCGCGGCTGGAGCGGCTGCCGCGGCTGGAGCAGTGCAGTGAGTCCAGGGAGTGCAAAGGCACCAGTGGGGATGGAGTGCAGTGAGTCCAAAGACTTCACTGTCACCACTGGGAATGCAGTGCAGTGAGTCCAGGGAGTGCACTTGCACCACTGGGGATGCAGTGCAGTGACTCCAGTGAGTGCACTGACACCACTGGGGATGCACTTCAGTCAGTCCAGTGAGTGTACTGGCACCACTGGGGATGCACTGCAGTGAGTCAAGAGAGTGCACTGGCAGGACTGGGGATGCAGTGCAGTGAGTCCAGAGAGTGCACTGGCACCACTGGGGATGCCCTGCAGTGAGTCCTGAGAGCGCACTGGCACCACTGGGGATGCAGTGCAGTGAGTCCAGAGAGCGCACTGGCACCAGTGGGAATGCGGTGCAGTGAGTCCAGAGAGTGCAATGGCACCACTGGGGATGCACTGCAGTGAGTCCAGAGAGTGCACTAGCACCACTGGGGATGCAGAGCAGTGAGTCCAGAGAGTGTACTGGCACCACTGAGAATGCATTTCAGTGAGTCCAGAGAGTGCCGTTCCAGCCTCGGCATCCGCTCCAGCCGAGTCAACCCCGCGGTAGCCCCTCCAGCCGCGGCAGACGCTCCAGCCGCGGCAGCCGCTCCAGCCGCTCCAGCCGCGGCAGCCGCTCCAGCCCCTCCAGCCGCGCCAGCCTCTCCATCCGCGGCAGCCGCTCCAGCCGCGGCAGCCGCTCCAGCCGCTCCAGCCGCGGCAGCCGCTCCAGCCGCTACCGAGTGGAGCGGCTGCCGCGGCTGGAGGGCTACCGCGGCTGGAGCGGCTGCCGCGGCTGGAGCAGTGCAGTGAGTCCAGGGAGTGCAAAGGCACCAGTGGGGATGGAGTGCAGTGAGTCCAAAGACTTCAATGTCACCACTGGGAATGCACTTCAGTCAGTCCAGTGAGTGTACTGGCACCACTGGGGATGCACAGCAGTGAGTCCAGAGAGTGCATTGGCACCACTGGGGATGCAGTGCAGTGAGTCCAGAGAGTGCACTGGCACCATTGGAGATGCAGTGCAGTGAGTCCAGAGAGTGCACTGGCACCACTGGGGATGCAGTGCAGTGAGTCCAGAGAGTGCACTGGCACCAGTGGGGATGCAGTGCAGTGAGTCCAGAAAGTGCACTGGCACCAGTGGGGATGCAGTGCAGTGAGTCCAGAGAGTGCTCTGGCACCACTGGAGATGCACTTCAGTGAGTGCAGAGACTGCACTGGCACCACTGGGGATGCAGTGCAGTGAGTCCAGTGAGTGTACTGGCACCACTGGGGATGCACTCCAGTGAGTCCAGAGAGTGCATTGGCACCACTTGGGATGCACTGCAGTGAGTCCAGAGAGTGCAATGGCACCACTGGGGATGCAGTGCCGTGAGTCCAGAGAGTGCACTGGCACCACTGGGGATACGGTGCCGGGAGTCCAGAGAGTGCACTGACACCACTGGGGATGCAGTGCAGTGAGTCCACAGAGTGCACTGACACCAGTGGGAATGCGGTGCAGTGAGTCCAGAGAGTGCACTGGCACCACTGGGGATGCACTGCAGTGAGTCCAGAGTGCACTAGCACCACTGGGGATGCAGTGCAGTGAGTCCAGTGAGTGTACTGGCACCACTGGGGATGCACTGCAGAGTGTCCAGAGAGTGCACTGGCACCACTGGGATGCACTGCAGTGAGTCCAGAGAGTGCTCTGGCACCACTGGAGATGCACTTCAGTGAGTGCAGAGACTGCACTGGCACCACTGGGGATGCAGTGCAGTGAGTCCAGTGAGTGTACTGGCACCACTGGGGATGCAGTGCAGTGAGTCCAGAGAGTGCACTGGCTCCACTGAGAATGCACTTCAGTGAGTCCAGAGAGTGCACTGGCACCACTGTGGATGCAGTGCCGTGAGTCCAGCGAATGCACTGGCACCACTGGGGATACGGTGCCGGGAGTCCAGAGAGTGCACTGACACCACTGGGGATGCAGTGCAGTGAGTCCAGAGAGTGCACTGGCACCACTGGGGATGCCCTGCAGTGAGTCCAGAGAGTGCAATGGCACCACTGGGGATGCACTGCAGTGAGTCCAGAGAGTGCACTAGCACCACTGGGGATGCAGAGCAGTGAGTCCAGAGAGTGCACTGGCACCACTGAGAATGCATTTCAGTGAGTCCAGAGAGTGCCGTTCCAGCCTCGGCATCCGCTCCAGCCGAGTCAACCCCGCGGTAGCCCCTCCAGCCGCGGCAGACGCTCCAGCCGCGGCAGCCGCTCCAGCCGCTCCAGCCGCGGCAGCCGCTCCAGCCGCTACCGAGTGGAGCGGCTGCCACGGCTGGAGGGCTACCGCGGCTGGAGCGGCTGCCGCGGCTGGAGCAGTGCAGTGAGTCCAGGGAGTGCAAAGGCACCAGTGGGGATGGAGTGCAGTGAGTCCAAAGACTTCAATGTCACCACTGGGAATGCACTTCAGTCAGTCCAGTGAGTGTACTGGCACCACTGGGGATGCACAGCAGTGAGTCCAGAGAGTGCATTGGCACCACTGGGGATGCAGTGCAGTGAGTCCAGAGAGTGCACTGGCACCATTGGAGATGCAGTGCAGTGAGTCCAGAGAGTGCACTGGCACCACTGGGGATGCAGTGCAGTGAGTCCAGAGAGTGCACTGGCACCAGTGGGGATGCAGTGCAGAGTGTCCAGAGAGTGCACTGGCACCACTGGGATGCACTGCAGTGAGTCCAGAGAGTGCTCTGGCACCACTGGAGATGCACTTCAGTGAGTGCAGAGACTGCACTGGCACCACTGGGGATGCAGTGCAGTGAGTCCAGTGAGTGTACTGGCACCACTGGGGATGCACTGCAGTGAGTCCAGAGAGTGCATTGGCACCACTTGGGATGCACTGCAGTGAGTCCAGAGAGTGCACTGGCACCACTGGGGATGCAGTGCAGTGAGTCCAGAGAGTGCACTGGCTCCACTGAGAATGCACTTCAGTGAGTCCAGAGAGTGCACTGGCACCACTGTGGATGCAGTGCCGTGAGTCCAGCGAATGCACTGGCACCACTGGGGATACGGTGCCGGGAGTCCAGAGAGTGCACTGACACCACTGGGGATGCAGTGCAGTGAGTCCACAGAGTGCACTGACACCAGTGGGAATGCGGTGCAGTGAGTCCAGAGAGTGCACTGGCACCACTGGGGATGCACTGCAGTGAGTCCAGAGTGCACTAGCACCACTGGGGATGCAGAGCAGTGAGTCCAGAGAGTGCACTGGCACCACTGAGAATGCATTTCAGTGAGTCCAGAGAGTGCCGTTCCAGCCTCGGTATCCGCTCCAGCCGAGTCAACCCCGCGGTAGGCCCTCCAGCCGCGGCAGACGCTCCAGCCGCGGCAGCCGCTCCAGCCGCTCCAGCCGCGGCAGCCGCTCCAGCCCCTCCAGCCTCGCCAGCCTCTCCATCCGCGGCAGCCGCTCCAGCCGCGGCAGCCGCTCCAGCCGCTCCAACCGCGGCAGCCGCTCCAGCCGCTACCGAGTGGAGCGGCTGCCACGGCTGGAGGGCTACCGCGGCTGGAGCGGCTGCCGCGGCTGGAGCAGTGCAGTGAGTCCAGGGAGTGCAAAGGCACCAGTGGGGATGGAGTGCAGTGAGTCCAAAGACTTCACTGTCACCACTGGGAATGCAGTGCAGTGAGTCCAGGGAGTGCACTTGCACCACTGGGGATGCAGTGCAGTGACTCCAGTGAGTGCACTGACACCACTGGGGATGCACTTCAGTCAGTCCAGTGAGTGTACTGGCACCACTGGGGATGCACTGCAGTGAGTCAAGAGAGTGCACTGGCAGGACTGGGGATGCAGTGCAGTGAGTCCAGAGAGTGCACTGGCACCACTGGGGATGCACTGCAGTGAGTCCAGAGAGTGCACTGGCACCACTGAGAATGCATTTCAGTGAGTCCAGAGAGTGCCGTTCCAGCCTCGGCATCCGCTCCAGCCGAGTCAACCCCGCGGTAGCCCCTCCAGCCGCGGCAGACGCTCCAGCCGCGGCAGCCGCTCCAGCCGCTCCAGCCGCGGCAGCCGCTCCAGCCCCTCCAGCCGCGCCAGCCTCTCCAGCCGCGGCAGCCGCTCCAGCCGCGGTAGCCCTCCAGCCGTGGCAGCCGCTCCACTCGGTAGCGGCTGGAGCGGCTGCCGCGGCTGGAGCGGCTGGAGCGGCTGCCGCGACTGGAGCGGCTGCCGCGGTTGGAGCGGCTGCCGCGGCTGGAGCGGCTGGAGCGGATGCCGCGGCTGGAGCGGCTGGAGCGGCTGCCGCGGCTGGAGCGGCTGGCGCGGCTGGAGGAGCTACCGCGGCTGGAGCGGTTAACGCGGCTGGAGCGGATGCCGAGGCTGGAGCGGATGCCGCGGCTGGTGCGCCTGGAGAGGCTGCCGCGGCTGGAGCAGTGCAGTGAGTCCAGAGAGTGCACTGGCACCATTGGGGATGCAGTGCAGTGAGTCCAGAGAGTGCACTGGCAGGACTGGGGATGCAGTGCAGTGAGTCCAGAGAGTGCACTGGCACCACTGAGGATGCAATGCAGTGAGTCCAGAGAGTGCACTGGCACCAATGGGCATGCAGTGCTGTGAGTCCAGAGAGTGCACTGGCACCACTGGGGATGCACTTCAGTCAGTCCAGTGAGTGTACTGGCACCACTGGGGATGCACTGCAGTGAGTCAAGAGAGTGCACTGGCAGGACTGGGGATGCAGTGCAGTGAGTCCAGAGAGTGCACTGGCACCACTGGGGATGCCCTGCAGTGAGTCCTGAGAGCGCACTGGCACCACTGGGGATGCAGTGCAGTGAGTCCAGAGAGCGCACTGGCACCAGTGGGAATGCGGTGCAGTGAGTCCAGAGAGTGCAATGGCACCACTGGGGATGCACTGCAGTGAGTCCAGAGAGTGCACTAGCACCACTGGGGATGCAGAGCAGTGAGTCCAGAGAGTGCACTGGCACCACTGAGAATGCATTTCAGTGAGTCCAGAGAGTGCCGTTCCAGCCTCGGCATCCGCTCCAGCCGAGTCAACCCCGCGGTAGCCCCTCCAGCCGCGGCAGACGCTCCAGCCGCGGCAGCCGCTCCAGCCGCTCCAGCCGCGGCAGCCGCTCCAGCCGCTACCGAGTGGAGCGGCTGCCACGGCTGGAGGGCTACCGCGGCTGGAGCGGCTGCCGCGGCTGGAGCAGTGCAGTGAGTCCAGGGAGTGCAAAGGCACCAGTGGGGATGGAGTGCAGTGAGTCCAAAGACTTCAATGTCACCACTGGGAATGCACTTCAGTCAGTCCAGTGAGTGTACTGGCACCACTGGGGATGCACAGCAGTGAGTCCAGAGAGTGCATTGGCACCACTGGGGATGCAGTGCAGTGAGTCCAGAGAGTGCACTGGCACCATTGGAGATGCAGTGCAGTGAGTCCAGAGAGTGCACTGGCACCACTGGGGATGCAGTGCAGTGAGTCCAGAGAGTGCACTGGCACCAGTGGGGATGCAGTGCAGAGTGTCCAGAGAGTGCACTGGCACCACAGGTGATGCACTGCAGTGAGTCCAGAGAGTGCTCTGGCACCACTGGAGATGCACTTCAGTGAGTGCAGAGACTGCACTGGCACCACTGGGGATGCAGTGCAGTGAGTCCAGTGAGTGTACTGGCACCACTGGGGATGCACTGCAGTGAGTCCAGAGAGTGCATTGGCACCACTTGGGATGCACTGCAGTGAGTCCAGAGAGTGCACTGGCACCACTGGGGATGCAGTGCAGTGAGTCCAGAGAGTGCACTGGCTCCACTGAGAATGCACTTCAGTGAGTCCAGAGAGTGCACTGGCACCACTGTGGATGCAGTGCCGTGAGTCCAGCGAATGCACTGGCACCACTGGGGATACGGTGCCGGGAGTCCAGAGAGTGCACTGACACCACTGGGGATGCAGTGCAGTGAGTCCACAGAGTGCACTGACACCAGTGGGAATGCGGTGCAGTGAGTCCAGAGAGTGCACTGGCACCACTGGGGATGCACTGCAGTGAGTCCAGAGTGCACTAGCACCACTGGGGATGCAGAGCAGTGAGTCCAGAGAGTGCACTGGCACCACTGAGAATGCATTTCAGTGAGTCCAGAGAGTGCCGTTCCAGCCTCGGTATCCGCTCCAGCCGAGTCAACCCCGCGGTAGGCCCTCCAGCCGCGGCAGACGCTCCAGCCGCGGCAGCCGCTCCAGCCGCTCCAGCCGCGGCAGCCGCTCCAGCCCCTCCAGCCTCGCCAGCCTCTCCATCCGCGGCAGCCGCTCCAGCCGCGGCAGCCGCTCCAGCCGCTCCAACCGCGGCAGCCGCTCCAGCCGATACCGAGTGGAGCGGCTGCCACGGCTGGAGGGCTACCGCGGCTGGAGCGGCTGCCGCGGCTGGAGCAGTGCAGTGAGTCCAGGGAGTGCAAAGGCACCAGTGGGGATGGAGTGCAGTGAGTCCAAAGACTTCACTGTCACCACTGGGAATGCAGTGCAGTGAGTCCAGGGAGTGCACTTGCACCACTGGGGATGCAGTGCAGTGACTCCAGTGAGTGCACTGACACCACTGGGGATGCACTTCAGTCAGTCCAGTGAGTGTACTGGCACCACTGGGGATGCACTGCAGTGAGTCAAGAGAGTGCACTGGCAGGACTGGGGATGCAGTGCAGTGAGTCCAGAGAGTGCACTGGCACCACTGGGGATGCCCTGCAGTGAGTCCTGAGAGTGCACTGGCACCACTGAGAATGCATTTCAGTGAGTCCAGAGAGTGCACTGGCACGACTGAGAATGCATTTCAGTGAGTCCAGAGAGTGCCGTTCCAGCCTCGGCATCCGCTCCAGCCGAGTCAACCCCGCGGTAGCCCCTCCAGCCGCGGCAGACGCTCCAGCCGCGGCAGCCGCTCCAGCCGCTCCAGCCGCGGCAGCCGCTCCAGCCCCTCCAGCCGCGCCAGCCTCTCCAGCCGCGGCAGCCGCTCCAGCCGCGGTAGCCCTCCAGCCGTGGCAGCCGCTCCACTCGGTAGCGGCTGGAGCGGCTGCCGCGGCTGGAGCGGCTGGAGCGGCTGCCGCGACTGGAGCGGCTGCCGCGGTTGGAGCGGCTGCCGCGGCTGGAGCGGCTGGAGCGGATGCCGCGGCTGGAGCGGCTGGAGCGGCTGCCGCGGCTGGAGCGGCTGGCGCGGCTGGAGGAGCTACCGCGGCTGGAGCGGTTAACGCGGCTGGAGCGGATGCCGAGGCTGGAGCGGATGCCGCGGCTGGTGCGCCTGGAGAGGCTGCCGCGGCTGGAGCAGTGCAGTGAGTCCAGAGAGTGCACTGGCACCATTGGGGATGCAGTGCAGTGAGTCCAGAGAGTGCACTGGCAGGACTGGGGATGCAGTGCAGTGAGTCCAGAGAGTGCACTGGCACCACTGAGGATGCAATGCAGTGAGTCCAGAGAGTGCACTTGCACCACTGGGGATGCAGTGCTGTGAGTCCAGAGAGTGCACTGGCACCACTGGGGATGCACTTCAGTCAGTCAAGTGAGTGTACTGGCACCACTGGGGATGCAGTGCAGTGAGTCCAGAGAGTGCACTGGCACCACTGGGGATGCCCTGCAGTGAGTCCTGAGAGCGCACTGGCACCACTGGGGATGCAGTGCAGTGAGTCCAGAGAGCGCACTGGCACCAGTGGGAATGCGGTGCAGTGAGTCCAGAGAGTGCAATGGCACCACTGGGGATGCACTGCAGTGAGTCCAGAGAGTGCACTGGCACCACTGTGGATGCAGTGCCGTGAGTCCAGCGAATGCACTGGCACCACTGGGGATACGGTGCCGGGAGTCCAGAGAGTGCACTGACACCACTGGGGATGCAGTGCAGTGAGTCCACAGAGTGCACTGACACCAGTGGGAATGCGGTGCAGTGAGTCCAGAGAGTGCACTGGCACCACTGGGGATGCACTGCAGTGAGTCCAGAGAGTGCACTTGCACCACTGGGGATGCAGAGCAGTGAGTCCAGAGAGTGCACTGGCACCACTGAGAATGCATTTCAGTGAGTCCAGAGAGTGCCGTTCCAGCCTCGGCATCCGCTCCAGCCGAGTCAACCCCGCGGTAGCCCCTCCAGCCGCGGCAGACGCTCCAGCCGCGGCAGCCGCTCCAGCCGCTCCAGCCGCGGCAGCCGCTCCAGCCGCTACCGAGTGGAGCGGCTGCCACGGCTGGAGGGCTACCGCGGCTGGAGCGGCTGCCGCGGCTGGAGCAGTGCAGTGAGTCCAGGGAGTGCAAAGGCACCAGTGGGGATGGAGTGCAGTGAGTCCAAAGACTTCAATGTCACCACTGGGAATGCACTTCAGTCAGTCCAGTGAGTGTACTGGCACCACTGGGGATGCACTGCAGTGAGTCAAGAGAGTGCACTGGCAGGACTGGGGATGCAGTGCAGTGAGTCCAGAGAGTGCACTGGCACCACTGGGGATGCAGTGCAGTGAGTCCACAGAGTGCACTGACACCAGTGGGAATGCGGTGCAGTGAGTCCAGAGAGTGCACTGGCACCACTGTGGATGCAGTGCCGTGAGTCCAGCGAATGCACTGGCACCACTGGGGATACGGTGCCGGGAGTCCAGAGAGTGCACTGACACCACTGGGGATGCAGTGCAGTGAGTCCACAGAGTGCACTGACACCAGTGGGAATGCGGTGCAGTGAGTCCAGAGAGTGCAATGGCACCACTGGGGATGCACTGCAGTGAGTCCAGAGAGTGCACTAGCACCACTGGGGATGCAGAGCAGTGAGTCCAGAGAGTGCACTGGCACCACTGAGAATGCATTTCAGTGAGTCCAGAGAGTGCCGTTCCAGCCTCGGCATCCGCTCCAGCCGAGTCAACCCCGCGGTAGCCCCTCCAGCCGCGGCAGACGCTCCAGCCGCGGCAGCCGCTCCAGCCGCTCCAGCCGCGGCAGCCGCTCCAGCCCCTCCAGCCGCGCCAGCCTCTCCATCCGCGGCAGCCTCTCCAGCCGCGGCAGCCGCTCCAGCCGCTCCAGCCGCGGCAGCCGCTCCAGCCGCTACCGAGTGGAGCGGCTGCCACGGCTGGAGGGCTACCGCGGCTGGAGCGGCTGCCGCGGCTGGAGCAGTGCAGTGAGTCCAGGGAGTGCAAAGGCACCAGTGGGGATGGAGTGCAGTGAGTCCAAAGACTTCAATGTCACCACTGGGAATGCACTTCAGTCAGTCCAGTGAGTGTACTGGCACCACTGGGGATGCACAGCAGTGAGTCCAGAGAGTGCATTGGCACCACTGGGGATGCAGTGCAGTGAGTCCAGAGAGTGCACTGGCACCATTGGAGATGCAGTGCAGTGAGTCCAGAGAGTGCACTGGCACCACTGGGGATGCAGTGCAGTGAGTCCAGAGAGTGCACTGGCACCAGTGGGGATGCAGTGCAGAGTGTCCAGAGAGTGCACTGGCACCACTGGGATGCACTGCAGTGAGTCCAGAGAGTGCTCTGGCACCACTGGAGATGCACTTCAGTGAGTGCAGAGACTGCACTGGCACCACTGGGGATGCAGTGCAGTGAGTCCAGTGAGTGTACTGGCACCACTGGGGATGCACTGCAGTGAGTCCAGAGAGTGCATTGGCACCACTTGGGATGCACTGCAGTGAGTCCAGAGAGTGCACTGGCACCACTGGGGATGCAGTGCAGTGAGTCCAGAGAGTGCACTGGCTCCACTGAGAATGCACTTCAGTGAGTCCAGAGAGTGCACTGGCACCACTGTGGATGCAGTGCCGTGAGTCCAGCGAATGCACTGGCACCACTGGGGATACGGTGCCGGGAGTCCAGAGAGTGCACTGACACCACTGGGGATGCAGTGCAGTGAGTCCACAGAGTGCACTGACACCAGTGGGAATGCGGTGCAGTGAGTCCAGAGAGTGCACTGGCACCACTGGGGATGCACTGCAGTGAGTCCAGAGTGCACTAGCACCACTGGGGATGCAGAGCAGTGAGTCCAGAGAGTGCACTGGCACCACTGGGGATGCCCTGCAGTGAGTCCTGAGAGCGCACTGGCACCACTGGGGATGCAGTGCAGTGAGTCCAGAGAGCGCACTGGCACCAGTGGGAATGCGGTGCAGTGAGTCCAGAGAGTGCAATGGCACCACTGGGGATGCACTGCAGTGAGTCCAGAGAGTGCACTAGCACCACTGGGGATGCAGAGCAGTGAGTCCAGAGAGTGCACTGGCACCACTGAGAATGCATTTCAGTGAGTCCAGAGAGTGCCGTTCCAGCCTCGGCATCCGCTCCAGCCGAGTCAACCCCGCGGTAGCCCCTCCAGCCGCGGCAGACGCTCCAGCCGCGGCAGCCGCTCCAGCCGCTCCAGCCGCGGCAGCCGCTCCAGCCGCTACCGAGTGGAGCGGCTGCCACGGCTGGAGGGCTACCGCGGCTGGAGCGGCTGCCGCGGCTGGAGCAGTGCAGTGAGTCCAGGGAGTGCAAAGGCACCAGTGGGGATGGAGTGCAGTGAGTCCAAAGACTTCAATGTCACCACTGGGAATGCACTTCAGTCAGTCCAGTGAGTGTACTGGCACCACTGGGGATGCACAGCAGTGAGTCCAGAGAGTGCATTGGCACCACTGGGGATGCAGTGCAGTGAGTCCAGAGAGTGCACTGGCACCATTGGAGATGCAGTGCAGTGAGTCCAGAGAGTGCACTGGCACCACTGGGGATGCAGTGCAGTGAGTCCAGAGAGTGCACTGGCACCAGTGGGGATGCAGTGCAGAGTGTCCAGAGAGTGCACTGGCACCACAGGTGATGCACTGCAGTGAGTCCAGAGAGTGCTCTGGCACCACTGGAGATGCACTTCAGTGAGTGCAGAGACTGCACTGGCACCACTGGGGATGCAGTGCAGTGAGTCCAGTGAGTGTACTGGCACCACTGGGGATGCACTGCAGTGAGTCCAGAGAGTGCATTGGCACCACTTGGGATGCACTGCAGTGAGTCCAGAGAGTGCACTGGCACCACTGGGGATGCAGTGCAGTGAGTCCAGAGAGTGCACTGGCTCCACTGAGAATGCACTTCAGTGAGTCCAGAGAGTGCACTGGCACCACTGTGGATGCAGTGCCGTGAGTCCAGCGAATGCACTGGCACCACTGGGGATACGGTGCCGGGAGTCCAGAGAGTGCACTGACACCACTGGGGATGCAGTGCAGTGAGTCCACAGAGTGCACTGACACCAGTGGGAATGCGGTGCAGTGAGTCCAGAGAGTGCACTGGCACCACTGGGGATGCACTGCAGTGAGTCCAGAGTGCACTAGCACCACTGGGGATGCAGAGCAGTGAGTCCAGAGAGTGCACTGGCACCACTGAGAATGCATTTCAGTGAGTCCAGAGAGTGCCGTTCCAGCCTCGGTATCCGCTCCAGCCGAGTCAACCCCGCGGTAGGCCCTCCAGCCGCGGCAGACGCTCCAGCCGCGGCAGCCGCTCCAGCCGCTCCAGCCGCGGCAGCCGCTCCAGCCCCTCCAGCCTCGCCAGCCTCTCCATCCGCGGCAGCCGCTCCAGCCGCGGCAGCCGCTCCAGCCGCTCCAACCGCGGCAGCCGCTCCAGCCGCTACCGAGTGGAGCGGCTGCCACGGCTGGAGGGCTACCGCGGCTGGAGCGGCTGCCGCGGCTGGAGCAGTGCAGTGAGTCCAGGGAGTGCAAAGGCACCAGTGGGGATGGAGTGCAGTGAGTCCAAAGACTTCACTGTCACCACTGGGAATGCAGTGCAGTGAGTCCAGGGAGTGCACTTGCACCACTGGGGATGCAGTGCAGTGACTCCAGTGAGTGCACTGACACCACTGGGGATGCACTTCAGTCAGTCCAGTGAGTGTACTGGCACCACTGGGGATGCACTGCAGTGAGTCAAGAGAGTGCACTGGCAGGACTGGGGATGCAGTGCAGTGAGTCCAGAGAGTGCACTGGCACCACTGGGGATGCCCTGCAGTGAGTCCTGAGAGCGCACTGGCACCACTGGGGATGCAGTGCAGTGAGTCCAGAGAGCGCACTGGCACCAGTGGGAATGCGGTGCAGTGAGTCCAGAGAGTGCAATGGCACCACTGGGGATGCACTGCAGTGAGTCCAGAGAGTGCACTAGCACCACTGGGGATGCAGAGCAGTGAGTCCAGAGAGTGCACTGGCACCACTGAGAATGCATTTCAGTGAGTCCAGAGAGTGCCGTTCCAGCCTCGGCATCCGCTCCAGCCGAGTCAACCCCGCGGTAGCCCCTCCAGCCGCGGCAGACGCTCCAGCCGCGGCAGCCGCTCCAGCCGCTCCAGCCGCGGCAGCCGCTCCAGCCCCTCCAGCCGCGCCAGCCTCTCCATCCGCGGCAGCCGCTCCAGCCGCGGCAGCCGCTCCAGCCGCTCCAGCCGCGGCAGCCGCTCCAGCCGCTACCGAGTGGAGCGGCTGCCACGGCTGGAGGGCTACCGCGGCTGGAGCGGCTGCCGCGGCTGGAGCAGTGCAGTGAGTCCAGGGAGTGCAAAGGCACCAGTGGGGATGGAGTGCAGTGAGTCCAAAGACTTCAATGTCACCACTGGGAATGCACTTCAGTCAGTCCAGTGAGTGTACTGGCACCACTGGGGATGCACAGCAGTGAGTCCAGAGAGTGAATTGGCACCACTGGGGATGCAGTGCAGTGAGTCCAGAGAGTGCACTGGCACCATTGGAGATGCAGTGCAGTGAGTCCAGAGAGTGCACTGGCACCACTGGGGATGCAGTGCAGTGAGTCCAGAGAGTGCACTGGCACCAGTGGGGATGCAGTGCAGAGTGTCCAGAGAGTGCACTGGCACCACAGGTGATGCACTGCAGTGAGTCCAGAGAGTGCTCTGGCACCACTGGAGATGCACTTCAGTGAGTGCAGAGACTGCACTGGCACCACTGGGGATGCAGTGCAGTGAGTCCAGTGAGTGTACTGGCACCACTGGGGATGCACTGCAGTGAGTCCAGAGAGTGCATTGGCACCACTTGGGATGCACTGCAGTGAGTCCAGAGAGTGCACTGGCACCACTGGGGATGCAGTGCAGTGAGTCCAGAGAGTGCACTGGCTCCACTGAGAATGCACTTCAGTGAGTCCAGAGAGTGCACTGGCACCACTGTGGATGCAGTGCCGTGAGTCCAGCGAATGCACTGGCACCACTGGGGATACGGTGCCGGGAGTCCAGAGAGTGCACTGACACCACTGGGGATGCAGTGCAGTGAGTCCACAGAGTGCACTGACACCAGTGGGAATGCGGTGCAGTGAGTCCAGAGAGTGCACTGGCACCACTGGGGATGCACTGCAGTGAGTCCAGAGTGCACTAGCACCACTGGGGATGCAGAGCAGTGAGTCCAGAGAGTGCACTGGCACCACTGAGAATGCATTTCAGTGAGTCCAGAGAGTGCCGTTCCAGCCTCGGTATCCGCTCCAGCCGAGTCAACCCCGCGGTAGGCCCTCCAGCCGCGGCAGACGCTCCAGCCGCGGCAGCCGCTCCAGCCGCTCCAGCCGCGGCAGCCGCTCCAGCCCCTCCAGCCTCGCCAGCCTCTCCATCCGCGGCAGCCGCTCCAGCCGCGGCAGCCGCTCCAGCCGCTCCAACCGCGGCAGCCGCTCCAGCCGCTACCGAGTGGAGCGGCTGCCACGGCTGGAGGGCTACCGCGGCTGGAGCGGCTGCCGCGGCTGGAGCAGTGCAGTGAGTCCAGGGAGTGCAAAGGCACCAGTGGGGATGGAGTGCAGTGAGTCCAAAGACTTCACTGTCACCACTGGGAATGCAGTGCAGTGAGTCCAGGGAGTGCACTTGCACCACTGGGGATGCAGTGCAGTGACTCCAGTGAGTGCACTGACACCACTGGGGATGCACTTCAGTCAGTCCAGTGAGTGTACTGGCACCACTGGGGATGCACTGCAGTGAGTCAAGAGAGTGCACTGGCAGGACTGGGGATGCAGTGCAGTGAGTCCAGAGAGTGCACTGGCACCACTGGGGATGCCCTGCAGTGAGTCCTGAGAGCGCACTGGCACCACTGGGGATGCAGTGCAGTGAGTCCAGAGAGCGCACTGGCACCAGTGGGAATGCGGTGCAGTGAGTCCAGAGAGTGCAATGGCACCACTGGGGATGCACTGCAGTGAGTCCAGAGAGTGCACTAGCACCACTGGGGATGCAGAGCAGTGAGTCCAGAGAGTGTACTGGCACCACTGAGAATGCATTTCAGTGAGTCCAGAGAGTGCCGTTCCAGCCTCGGCATCCGCTCCAGCCGAGTCAACCCCGCGGTAGCCCCTCCAGCCGCGGCAGACGCTCCAGCCGCGGCAGCCGCTCCAGCCGCTCCAGCCGCGGCAGCCGCTCCAGCCCCTCCAGCCGCGCCAGCCTCTCCATCCGCGGCAGCCGCTCCAGCCGCGGCAGCCGCTCCAGCCGCTCCAGCCGCGGCAGCCGCTCCAGCCGCTACCGAGTGGAGCGGCTGCCGCGGCTGGAGGGCTACCGCGGCTGGAGCGGCTGCCGCGGCTGGAGCAGTGCAGTGAGTCCAGGGAGTGCAAAGGCACCAGTGGGGATGGAGTGCAGTGAGTCCAAAGACTTCAATGTCACCACTGGGAATGCACTTCAGTCAGTCCAGTGAGTGTACTGGCACCACTGGGGATGCACAGCAGTGAGTCCAGAGAGTGCATTGGCACCACTGGGGATGCAGTGCAGTGAGTCCAGAGAGTGCACTGGCACCATTGGAGATGCAGTGCAGTGAGTCCAGAGAGTGCACTGGCACCACTGGGGATGCAGTGCAGTGAGTCCAGAGAGTGCACTGGCACCAGTGGGGATGCAGTGCAGAGTGTCCAGAGAGTGCACTGGCACCACTGGGATGCACTGCAGTGAGTCCAGAGAGTGCTCTGGCACCACTGGAGATGCACTTCAGTGAGTGCAGAGACTGCACTGGCACCACTGGGGATGCAGTGCAGTGAGTCCAGTGAGTGTACTGGCACCACTGGGGATGCACTGCAGTGAGTCCAGAGAGTGCATTGGCACCACTTGGGATGCACTGCAGTGAGTCCAGAGAGTGCACTGGCACCACTGGGGATGCAGTGCAGTGAGTCCAGAGAGTGCACTGGCTCCACTGAGAATGCACTTCAGTGAGTCCAGAGAGTGCACTGGCACCACTGTGGATGCAGTGCCGTGAGTCCAGCGAATGCACTGGCACCACTGGGGATACGGTGCCGGGAGTCCAGAGAGTGCACTGACACCACTGGGGATGCAGTGCAGTGAGTCCACAGAGTGCACTGACACCAGTGGGAATGCGGTGCAGTGAGTCCAGAGAGTGCACTGGCACCACTGGGGATGCACTGCAGTGAGTCCAGAGTGCACTAGCACCACTGGGGATGCAGAGCAGTGAGTCCAGAGAGTGCACTGGCACCACTGAGAATGCATTTCAGTGAGTCCAGAGAGTGCCGTTCCAGCCTCGGTGTCCGCTCCAGCCGAGTCAACCCCGCGGTAGGCCCTCCAGCCGCGGCAGACGCTCCAGCCGCGGCAGCCGCTCCAGCCGCTCCAGCCGCGGCAGCCGCTCCAGCCCCTCCAGCCTCGCCAGCCTCTCCATCCGCGGCAGCCGCTCCAGCCGCGGCAGCCGCTCCAGCCGCTCCAACCGCGGCAGCCGCTCCAGCCGCTACCGAGTGGAGCGGCTGCCACGGCTGGAGGGCTACCGCGGCTGGAGCGGCTGCCGCGGCTGGAGCAGTGCAGTGAGTCCAGGGAGTGCAAAGGCACCAGTGGGGATGGAGTGCAGTGAGTCCAAAGACTTCACTGTCACCACTGGGAATGCAGTGCAGTGAGTCCAGGGAGTGCACTTGCACCACTGGGGATGCAGTGCAGTGACTCCAGTGAGTGCACTGACACCACTGGGGATGCACTTCAGTCAGTCCAGTGAGTGTACTGGCACCACTGGGGATGCACTGCAGTGAGTCAAGAGAGTGCACTGGCAGGACTGGGGATGCAGTGCAGTGAGTCCAGAGAGTGCACTGGCACCACTGGGGATGCCCTGCAGTGAGTCCTGAGAGCGCACTGGCACCACTGGGGATGCAGTGCAGTGAGTCCAGAGAGCGCACTGGCACCAGTGGGAATGCGGTGCAGTGAGTCCAGAGAGTGCAATGGCACCACTGGGGATGCACTGCAGTGAGTCCAGAGAGTGCACTAGCACCACTGGGGATGCAGAGCAGTGAGTCCAGAGAGTGCACTGGCACCACTGAGAATGCATTTCAGTGAGTCCAGAGAGTGCCGTTCCAGCCTCGGCATCCGCTCCAGCCGAGTCAACCCCGCGGTAGCCCCTCCAGCCGCGGCAGACGCTCCAGCCGCGGCAGCCGCTCCAGCCGCTCCAGCCGCGGCAGCCGCTCCAGCCCCTCCAGCCGCGCCAGCCTCTCCATCCGCGGCAGCCGCTCCAGCCGCGGCAGCCGCTCCAGCCGCTCCAGCCGCGGCAGCCGCTCCAGCCGCTACCGAGTGGAGCGGCTGCCACGGCTGGAGGGCTACCGCGGCTGGAGCGGCTGCCGCGGCTGGAGCAGTGCAGTGAGTCCAGGGAGTGCAAAGGCACCAGTGGGGATGGAGTGCAGTGAGTCCAAAGACTTCAATGTCACCACTGGGAATGCACTTCAGTCAGTCCAGTGAGTGTACTGGCACCACTGGGGATGCACAGCAGTGAGTCCAGAGAGTGCATTGGCACCACTGGGGATGCAGTGCAGTGAGTCCAGAGAGTGCACTGGCACCATTGGAGATGCAGTGCAGTGAGTCCAGAGAGTGCACTGGCACCACTGGGGATGCAGTGCAGTGAGTCCAGAGAGTGCACTGGCACCAGTGGGGATGCAGTGCAGAGTGTCCAGAGAGTGCACTGGCACCACAGGTGATGCACTGCAGTGAGTCCAGAGAGTGCTCTGGCACCACTGGAGATGCACTTCAGTGAGTGCAGAGACTGCACTGGCACCACTGGGGATGCAGTGCAGTGAGTCCAGTGAGTGTACTGGCACCACTGGGGATGCACTGCAGTGAGTCCAGAGAGTGCATTGGCACCACTTGGGATGCACTGCAGTGAGTCCAGAGAGTGCACTGGCACCACTGGGGATGCAGTGCAGTGAGTCCAGAGAGTGCACTGGCTCCACTGAGAATGCACTTCAGTGAGTCCAGAGAGTGCACTGGCACCACTGTGGATGCAGTGCCGTGAGTCCAGCGAATGCACTGGCACCACTGGGGATACGGTGCCGGGAGTCCAGAGAGTGCACTGACACCACTGGGGATGCAGTGCAGTGAGTCCACAGAGTGCACTGACACCAGTGGGAATGCGGTGCAGTGAGTCCAGAGAGTGCACTGGCACCACTGGGGATGCACTGCAGTGAGTCCAGAGTGCACTAGCACCACTGGGGATGCAGAGCAGTGAGTCCAGAGAGTGCACTGGCACCACTGAGAATGCATTTCAGTGAGTCCAGAGAGTGCCGTTCCAGCCTCGGTATCCGCTCCAGCCGAGTCAACCCCGCGGTAGGCCCTCCAGCCGCGGCAGACGCTCCAGCCGCGGCAGCCGCTCCAGCCGCTCCAGCCGCGGCAGCCGCTCCAGCCCCTCCAGCCTCGCCAGCCTCTCCATCCGCGGCAGCCGCTCCAGCCGCGGCAGCCGCTCCAGCCGCTCCAACCGCGGCAGCCGCTCCAGCCGCTACCGAGTGGAGCGGCTGCCACGGCTGGAGGGCTACCGCGGCTGGAGCGGCTGCCGCGGCTGGAGCAGTGCAGTGAGTCCAGGGAGTGCAAAGGCACCAGTGGGGATGGAGTGCAGTGAGTCCAAAGACTTCACTGTCACCACTGGGAATGCAGTGCAGTGAGTCCAGGGAGTGCACTTGCACCACTGGGGATGCAGTGCAGTGACTCCAGTGAGTGCACTGACACCACTGGGGATGCACTTCAGTCAGTCCAGTGAGTGTACTGGCACCACTGGGGATGCACTGCAGTGAGTCAAGAGAGTGCACTGGCAGGACTGGGGATGCAGTGCAGTGAGTCCAGAGAGTGCACTGGCACCACTGGGGATGCCCTGCAGTGAGTCCTGAGAGCGCACTGGCACCACTGGGGATGCAGTGCAGTGAGTCCAGAGAGCGCACTGGCACCAGTGGGAATGCGGTGCAGTGAGTCCAGAGAGTGCAATGGCACCACTGGGGATGCACTGCAGTGAGTCCAGAGAGTGCACTAGCACCACTGGGGATGCAGAGCAGTGAGTCCAGAGAGTGTACTGGCACCACTGAGAATGCATTTCAGTGAGTCCAGAGAGTGCCGTTCCAGCCTCGGCATCCGCTCCAGCCGAGTCAACCCCGCGGTAGCCCCTCCAGCCGCGGCAGACGCTCCAGCCGCGGCAGCCGCTCCAGCCGCTCCAGCCGCGGCAGCCGCTCCAGCCCCTCCAGCCGCGCCAGCCTCTCCATCCGCGGCAGCCGCTCCAGCCGCGGCAGCCGCTCCAGCCGCTCCAGCCGCGGCAGCCGCTCCAGCCGCTACCGAGTGGAGCGGCTGCCGCGGCTGGAGGGCTACCGCGGCTGGAGCGGCTGCCGCGGCTGGAGCAGTGCAGTGAGTCCAGGGAGTGCAAAGGCACCAGTGGGGATGGAGTGCAGTGAGTCCAAAGACTTCAATGTCACCACTGGGAATGCACTTCAGTCAGTCCAGTGAGTGTACTGGCACCACTGGGGATGCACAGCAGTGAGTCCAGAGAGTGCATTGGCACCACTGGGGATGCAGTGCAGTGAGTCCAGAGAGTGCACTGGCACCATTGGAGATGCAGTGCAGTGAGTCCAGAGAGTGCACTGGCACCACTGGGGATGCAGTGCAGTGAGTCCAGAGAGTGCACTGGCACCAGTGGGGATGCAGTGCAGAGTGTCCAGAGAGTGCACTGGCACCACTGGGATGCACTGCAGTGAGTCCAGAGAGTGCTCTGGCACCACTGGAGATGCACTTCAGTGAGTGCAGAGACTGCACTGGCACCACTGGGGATGCAGTGCAGTGAGTCCAGTGAGTGTACTGGCACCACTGGGGATGCACTGCAGTGAGTCCAGAGAGTGCATTGGCACCACTTGGGATGCACTGCAGTGAGTCCAGAGAGTGCACTGGCACCACTGGGGATGCAGTGCAGTGAGTCCAGAGAGTGCACTGGCTCCACTGAGAATGCACTTCAGTGAGTCCAGAGAGTGCACTGGCACCACTGTGGATGCAGTGCCGTGAGTCCAGCGAATGCACTGGCACCACTGGGGATACGGTGCCGGGAGTCCAGAGAGTGCACTGACACCACTGGGGATGCAGTGCAGTGAGTCCACAGAGTGCACTGACACCAGTGGGAATGCGGTGCAGTGAGTCCAGAGAGTGCACTGGCACCACTGGGGATGCACTGCAGTGAGTCCAGAGTGCACTAGCACCACTGGGGATGCAGAGCAGTGAGTCCAGAGAGTGCACTGGCACCACTGAGAATGCATTTCAGTGAGTCCAGAGAGTGCCGTTCCAGCCTCGGTGTCCGCTCCAGCCGAGTCAACCCCGCGGTAGGCCCTCCAGCCGCGGCAGACGCTCCAGCCGCGGCAGCCGCTCCAGCCGCTCCAGCCGCGGCAGCCGCTCCAGCCCCTCCAGCCTCGCCAGCCTCTCCATCCGCGGCAGCCGCTCCAGCCGCGGCAGCCGCTCCAGCCGCTCCAACCGCGGCAGCCGCTCCAGCCGCTACCGAGTGGAGCGGCTGCCACGGCTGGAGGGCTACCGCGGCTGGAGCGGCTGCCGCGGCTGGAGCAGTGCAGTGAGTCCAGGGAGTGCAAAGGCACCAGTGGGGATGGAGTGCAGTGAGTCCAAAGACTTCACTGTCACCACTGGGAATGCAGTGCAGTGAGTCCAGGGAGTGCACTTGCACCACTGGGGATGCAGTGCAGTGACTCCAGTGAGTGCACTGACACCACTGGGGATGCACTTCAGTCAGTCCAGTGAGTGTACTGGCACCACTGGGGATGCACTGCAGTGAGTCAAGAGAGTGCACTGGCAGGACTGGGGATGCAGTGCAGTGAGTCCAGAGAGTGCACTGGCACCACTGGGGATGCCCTGCAGTGAGTCCTGAGAGCGCACTGGCACCACTGGGGATGCAGTGCAGTGAGTCCAGAGAGCGCACTGGCACCAGTGGGAATGCGGTGCAGTGAGTCCAGAGAGTGCAATGGCACCACTGGGGATGCACTGCAGTGAGTCCAGAGAGTGCACTAGCACCACTGGGGATGCAGAGCAGTGAGTCCAGAGAGTGCACTGGCACCACTGAGAATGCATTTCAGTGAGTCCAGAGAGTGCCGTTCCAGCCTCGGCATCCGCTCCAGCCGAGTCAACCCCGCGGTAGCCCCTCCAGCCGCGGCAGACGCTCCAGCCGCGGCAGCCGCTCCAGCCGCTCCAGCCGCGGCAGCCGCTCCAGCCCCTCCAGCCGCGCCAGCCTCTCCATCCGCGGCAGCCGCTCCAGCCGCGGCAGCCGCTCCAGCCGCTCCAGCCGCGGCAGCCGCTCAGCCGCTACCGAGTGGAGCGGCTGCCACGGCTGGAGGGCTACCGCGGCTGGAGCGGCTGCCGCGGCTGGAGCAGTGCAGTGAGTCCAGGGAGTGCAAAGGCACCAGTGGGGATGGAGTGCAGTGAGTCCAAAGACTTCAATGTCACCACTGGGAATGCACTTCAGTCAGTCCAGTGAGTGTACTGGCACCACTGGGGATGCACAGCAGTGAGTCCAGAGAGTGCATTGGCACCACTGGTGATGCAGTGCAGTGAGTCCAGAGAGTGCACTGGCACCATTGGAGATGCAGTGCAGTGAGTCCAGAGAGTGCACTGGCACCACTGGGGATGCAGTGCAGTGAGTCCAGAGAGTGCACTGGCACCAGTGGGGATGCAGTGCAGTGAGTCCAGAGAGTGCACTGGCACCAGTGGGGATTCAGTGCAGTGAGTCCAGAGAGTGCTCTGGCACCACTGGAGATGCACTTCAGTGAGTGCAGAGACTGCACTGGCACCACTGGGGATGCAGTGCAGTGAGTCCAGTGAGTGTACTGGCACCACTGGGGATGCACTGCAGTGAGTCCAGAGAGTGCATTGGCACCACTTGGGATGCACTGCAGTGAGTCCAGAGAGTGCACTGGCACCAGTGGGGATGCAGTGCAGTGAGTCCAGAGAGTGCACTGGCACCACTGGGGATGCAGTGCAGTGAGTCCAGAGAGTGCACTGGCAGGACTGGGGATGCAGTGCAGTGAGTCCAGAGAGTGCACTGGCACCACTGAGGATGCAATGCAGTGAGTCCAGAGAGTGCACTGGCACCAATGGGCATGCAGTGCTGTGAGTCCAGAGAGTGCACTGGCACCACTGGGGATGCACTTCAGTCAGTCCAGTGAGTGTACTGGCACCACTGGGGATGCACTGCAGTGAGTCAAGAGAGTGCACTGGCAGGACTGGGGATGCAGTGCAGTGAGTCCAGAGAGTGCACTGGCACCACTGGGGATGCCCTGCAGTGAGTCCTGAGAGCGCACTGGCACCACTGGGGATGCAGTGCAGTGAGTCCAGAGAGCGCACTGGCACCAGTGGGAATGCGGTGCAGTGAGTCCAGAGAGTGCAATGGCACCACTGGGGATGCACTGCAGTGAGTCCAGAGAGTGCACTAGCACCACTGGGGATGCAGAGCAGTGAGTCCAGAGAGTGCACTGGCACCACTGAGAATGCATTTCAGTGAGTCCAGAGAGTGCCGTTCCAGCCTCGGCATCCGCTCCAGCCGAGTCAACCCCGCGGTAGCCCCTCCAGCCGCGGCAGACGCTCCAGCCGCTCCAGCCGCGGCAGCCGCTCCAGCCGCGGCAGCCGCTCCAGCCGCTACCGAGTGGAGCGGCTGCCACGGCTGGAGGGCTACCGCGGCTGGAGCGGCTGCCGCGGCTGGAGCAGTGCAGTGAGTCCAGGGAGTGCAAAGGCACCAGTGGGGATGGAGTGCAGTGAGTCCAAAGACTTCAATGTCACCACTGGGAATGCACTTCAGTCAGTCCAGTGAGTGTACTGGCACCACTGGGGATGCACAGCAGTGAGTCCAGAGAGTGCATTGGCACCACTGGGGATGCAGTGCAGTGAGTCCAGAGAGTGCACTGGCACCATTGGAGATGCAGTGCAGTGAGTCCAGAGAGTGCACTGGCACCACTGGGGATGCAGTGCAGTGAGTCCAGAGAGTGCACTGGCACCAGTGGGGATGCAGTGCAGAGTGTCCAGAGAGTGCACTGGCACCACAGGTGATGCACTGCAGTGAGTCCAGAGAGTGCTCTGGCACCACTGGAGATGCACTTCAGTGAGTGCAGAGACTGCACTGGCACCACTGGGGATGCAGTGCAGTGAGTCCAGTGAGTGTACTGGCACCACTGGGGATGCACTGCAGTGAGTCCAGAGAGTGCATTGGCACCACTTGGGATGCACTGCAGTGAGTCCAGAGAGTGCACTGGCACCACTGGGGATGCAGTGCAGTGAGTCCAGAGAGTGCACTGGCTCCACTGAGAATGCACTTCAGTGAGTCCAGAGAGTGCACTGGCACCACTGTGGATGCAGTGCCGTGAGTCCAGCGAATGCACTGGCACCACTGGGGATACGGTGCCGGGAGTCCAGAGAGTGCACTGACACCACTGGGGATGCAGTGCAGTGAGTCCACAGAGTGCACTGACACCAGTGGGAATGCGGTGCAGTGAGTCCAGAGAGTGCACTGGCACCACTGGGGATGCACTGCAGTGAGTCCAGAGTGCACTAGCACCACTGGGGATGCAGAGCAGTGAGTCCAGAGAGTGCACTGGCACCACTGAGAATGCATTTCAGTGAGTCCAGAGAGTGCCGTTCCAGCCTCGGTATCCGCTCCAGCCGAGTCAACCCCGCGGTAGGCCCTCCAGCCGCGGCAGACGCTCCAGCCGCGGCAGCCGCTCCAGCCGCTCCAGCCGCGGCAGCCGCTCCAGCCCCTCCAGCCTCGCCAGCCTCTCCATCCGCGGCAGCCGCTCCAGCCGCGGCAGCCGCTCCAGCCGCTCCAACCGCGGCAGCCGCTCCAGCCGCTACCGAGTGGAGCGGCTGCCACGGCTGGAGGGCTACCGCGGCTGGAGCGGCTGCCGCGGCTGGAGCAGTGCAGTGAGTCCAGGGAGTGCAAAGGCACCAGTGGGGATGGAGTGCAGTGAGTCCAAAGACTTCACTGTCACCACTGGGAATGCAGTGCAGTGAGTCCAGGGAGTGCACTTGCACCACTGGGGATGCAGTGCAGTGACTCCAGTGAGTGCACTGACACCACTGGGGATGCACTGCAGTGAGTCAAGAGAGTGCACTGGCAGGACTGGGGATGCAGTGCAGTGAGTCCAGAGAGTGCACTGGCACCACTGGGGATGCCCTGCAGTGAGTCCTGAGAGTGCACTGGCACCACTGAGAATGCATTTCAGTGAGTCCAGAGAGTGCACTGGCACGACTGAGAATGCATTTCAGTGAGTCCAGAGAGTGCCGTTCCAGCCTCGGCATCCGCTCCAGCCGAGTCAACCCCGCGGTAGCCCCTCCAGCCGCGGCAGACGCTCCAGCCGCGGCAGCCGCTCCAGCCGCTCCAGCCGCGGCAGCCGCTCCAGCCCCTCCAGCCGCGCCAGCCTCTCCAGCCGCGGCAGCCGCTCCAGCCGCGGTAGCCCTCCAGCCGTGGCAGCCGCTCCACTCGGTAGCGGCTGGAGCGGCTGCCGCGGCTGGAGCGGCTGGAGCGGCTGCCGCGACTGGAGCGGCTGCCGCGGTTGGAGCGGCTGCCGCGGCTGGAGCGGCTGGAGCGGATGCCGCGGCTGGAGCGGCTGGAGCGGCTGCCGCGGCTGGAGCGGCTGGCGCGGCTGGAGGAGCTACCGCGGCTGGAGCGGTTAACGCGGCTGGAGCGGATGCCGAGGCTGGAGCGGATGCCGCGGCTAGTGCGCCTGGAGAGGCTGCCGCGGCTGGAGCAGTGCAGTGAGTCCAGAGAGTGCACTGGCACCATTGGGGATGCAGTGCAGTGAGTCCAGAGAGTGCACTGGCAGGACTGGGGATGCAGTGCAGTGAGTCCAGAGAGTGCACTGGCACCACTGAGGATGCAATGCAGTGAGTCCAGAGAGTGCACTGGCACCACTGGGCATGCAGTGCTGTGAGTCCAGAGAGTGCACTGGCACCACTGGGGATGCACTTCAGTCAGTCCAGTGAGTGTACTGGCACCACTGGGGATGCAGTGCAGTGAGTCCAGAGAGTGCACTGGCACCACTGGGGATGCCCTGCAGTGAGTCCTGAGAGCGCACTGGCACCACTGGGGATGCAGTGCAGTGAGTCCAGAGAGCGCACTGGCACCAGTGGGAATGCGGTGCAGTGAGTCCAGAGAGTGCAATGGCACCACTGGGGATGCACTGCAGTGAGTCCAGAGAGTGCACTAGCACCACTGGGGATGCAGAGCAGTGAGTCCAGAGAGTGCACTGGCACCACTGAGAATGCATTTCAGTGAGTCCAGAGAGTGCCGTTCCAGCCTCGGCATCCGCTCCAGCCGAGTCAACCCCGCGGTAGCCCCTCCAGCCGCGGCAGACGCTCCAGCCGCGGCAGCCGCTCCAGCCCCTCCAGCCGCGCCAGCCTCTCCATCCGCGGCAGCCGCTCCAGCCGCGGCAGCCGCTCCAGCCGCTCCAGCCGCGGCAGCCGCTCCAGCCGCTACCGAGTGGAGCGGCTGCCACGGCTGGAGGGCTACCGCGGCTGGAGCGGCTGCCGCGGCTGGAGCAGTGCAGTGAGTCCAGGGAGTGCAAAGGCACCAGTGGGGATGGAGTGCAGTGAGTCCAAAGACTTCAATGTCACCACTGGGAATGCACTTCAGTCAGTCCAGTGAGTGTACTGGCACCACTGGGGATGCACAGCAGTGAGTCCAGAGAGTGCATTGGCACCACTGGGGATGCAGTGCAGTGAGTCCAGAGAGTGCACTGGCACCATTGGAGATGCAGTGCAGTGAGTCCAGAGAGTGCACTGGCACCACTGGGGATGCAGTGCAGTGAGTCCAGAGAGTGCACTGGCACCAGTGGGGATGCAGTGCAGAGTGTCCAGAGAGTGCACTGGCACCACTGGGATGCACTGCAGTGAGTCCAGAGAGTGCTCTGGCACCACTGGAGATGCACTTCAGTGAGTGCAGAGACTGCACTGGCACCACTGGGGATGCAGTGCAGTGAGTCCAGTGAGTGTACTGGCACCACTGGGGATGCACTGCAGTGAGTCCAGAGAGTGCATTGGCACCACTTGGGATGCACTGCAGTGAGTCCAGAGAGTGCACTGGCACCACTGGGGATGCAGTGCAGTGAGTCCAGAGAGTGCACTGGCTCCACTGAGAATGCACTTCAGTGAGTCCAGAGAGCGAACTGGCACCACTGTGGATGCAGTGCCGTGAGTCCAGCGAATGCACTGGCACCACTGGGGATACGGTGCCGGGAGTCCAGAGAGTGCACTGACACCACTGGGGATGCAGTGCAGTGAGTCCACAGAGTGCACTGACACCAGTGGGAATGCGGTGCAGTGAGTCCAGAGAGTGCACTGGCACCACTGGGGATGCACTGCAGTGAGTCCAGAGTGCACTAGCACCACTGGGGATGCAGAGCAGTGAGTCCAGAGAGTGCACTGGCACCACTGAGAATGCATTTCAGTGAGTCCAGAGAGTGCCGTTCCAGCCTCGGTATCCGCTCCAGCCGAGTCAACCCCGCGGTAGGCCCTCCAGCCGCGGCAGACGCTCCAGCCGCGGCAGCCGCTCCAGCCGCTCCAGCCGCGGCAGCCGCTCCAGCCCCTCCAGCCTCGCCAGCCTCTCCATCCGCGGCAGCCGCTCCAGCCGCGGCAGCCGCTCCAGCCGCTCCAACCGCGGCAGCCGCTCCAGCCGCTACCGAGTGGAGCGGCTGCCACGGCTGGAGGGCTACCGCGGCTGGAGCGGCTGCCGCGGCTGGAGCAGTGCAGTGAGTCCAGGGAGTGCAAAGGCACCAGTGGGGATGGAGTGCAGTGAGTCCAAAGACTTCACTGTCACCACTGGGAATGCAGTGCAGTGAGTCCAGGGAGTGCACTTGCACCACTGGGGATGCAGTGCAGTGACTCCAGTGAGTGCACTGACACCACTGGGGATGCACTTCAGTCAGTCCAGTGAGTGTACTGGCACCACTGGGGATGCACTGCAGTGAGTCAAGAGAGTGCACTGGCAGGACTGGGGATGCAGTGCAGTGAGTCCAGAGAGTGCACTGGCACCACTGGGGATGCCCTGCAGTGAGTCCTGAGAGCGCACTGGCACCACTGGGGATGCAGTGCAGTGAGTCCAGAGAGCGCACTGGCACCAGTGGGAATGCGGTGCAGTGAGTCCAGAGAGTGCAATGGCACCACTGGGGATGCACTGCAGTGAGTCCAGAGAGTGCACTAGCACCACTGGGGATGCAGAGCAGTGAGTCCAGAGAGTGCACTGGCACCACTGAGAATGCATTTCAGTGAGTCCAGAGAGTGCCGTTCCAGCCCCGGCATCCGCTCCAGCCGATTCAACCCCGCGGTAGCCCCTCCAGCCGCGGCAGACGCTCCAGCCGCGGCAGCCGCTCCAGCCGCGGCAGCCGCTCCAGCCCCTCCAGCCGCGCCAGCCTCTCCATCCGCGGCAGCCGCTCCAGCCGCGGCAGCCGCTCCAGCCGCTCCAGCCGCGGCAGCCGCTCCAGCCGCTACCGAGTGGAGCGGCTGCCACGGCTGGAGGGCTACCGCGGCTGGAGCGGCTGCCGCGGCTGGAGCAGTGCAGTGAGTCCAGGGAGTGCAAAGGCACCAGTGGGGATGGAGTGCAGTGAGTCCAAAGACTTCAATGTCACCACTGGGAATGCACTTCAGTCAGTCCAGTGAGTGTACTGGCACCACTGGGGATGCACAGCAGTGAGTCCAGAGAGTGCATTGGCACCACTGGGGATGCAGTGCAGTGAGTCCAGAGAGTGCACTGGCACCATTGGAGATGCAGTGCAGTGAGTCCAGAGAGTGCACTGGCACCACTGGGGATGCAGTGCAGTGAGTCCAGAGAGTGCACTGGCACCAGTGGGGATGCAGTGCAGAGTGTCCAGAGAGTGCACTGGCACCACTGGGATGCACTGCAGTGAGTCCAGAGAGTGCTCTGGCACCACTGGAGATGCACTTCAGTGAGTGCAGAGACTGCACTGGCACCACTGGGGATGCAGTGCAGTGAGTCCAGTGAGTGTACTGGCACCACTGGGGATGCACTGCAGTGAGTCCAGAGAGTGCATTGGCACCACTTGGGATGCACTGCAGTGAGTCCAGAGAGTGCACTGGCACCACTGGGGATGCAGTGCAGTGAGTCCAGAGAGTGCACTGGCTCCACTGAGAATGCACTTCAGTGAGTCCAGAGAGTGCACTGGCACCACTGTGGATGCAGTGCCGTGAGTCCAGCGAATGCACTGGCACCACTGGGGATACGGTGCCGGGAGTCCAGAGAGTGCACTGACACCACTGGGGATGCAGTGCAGTGAGTCCACAGAGTGCACTGACACCAGTGGGAATGCGGTGCAGTGAGTCCAGAGAGTGCACTGGCACCACTGGGGATGCACTGCAGTGAGTCCAGAGTGCACTAGCACCACTGGGGATGCAGAGCAGTGAGTCCAGAGAGTGCACTGGCACCACTGAGAATGCATTTCAGTGAGTCCAGAGAGTGCCGTTCCAGCCTCGGTATCCGCTCCAGCCGAGTCAACCCCGCGGTAGGCCCTCCAGCCGCGGCAGACGCTCCAGCCGCGGCAGCCGCTCCAGCCGCTCCAGCCGCGGCAGCCGCTCCAGCCCCTCCAGCCTCGCCAGCCTCTCCATCCGCGGCAGCCGCTCCAGCCGCGGCAGCCGCTCCAGCCGCTCCAACCGCGGCAGCCGCTCCAGCCGCTACCGAGTGGAGCGGCTGCCACGGCTGGAGGGCTACCGCGGCTGGAGCGGCTGCCGCGGCTGGAGCAGTGCAGTGAGTCCAGGGAGTGCAAAGGCACCAGTGGGGATGGAGTGCAGTGAGTCCAAAGACTTCACTGTCACCACTGGGAATGCAGTGCAGTGAGTCCAGGGAGTGCACTTGCACCACTGGGGATGCAGTGCAGTGACTCCAGTGAGTGCACTGACACCACTGGGGATGCACTTCAGTCAGTCCAGTGAGTGTACTGGCACCACTGGGGATGCACTGCAGTGAGTCAAGAGAGTGCACTGGCAGGACTGGGGATGCAGTGCAGTGAGTCCAGAGAGTGCACTGGCACCACTGGGGATGCACTGCAGTGAGTCCAGAGAGTGCACTGGCACCACTGAGAATGCATTTCAGTGAGTCCAGAGAGTGCCGTTCCAGCCTCGGCATCCGCTCCAGCCGAGTCAACCCCGCGGTAGCCCCTCCAGCCGCGGCAGACGCTCCAGCCGCGGCAGCCGCTCCAGCCGCTCCAGCCGCGGCAGCCGCTCCAGCCCCTCCAGCCGCGCCAGCCTCTCCAGCCGCGGCAGCCGCTCCAGCCGCGGTAGCCCTCCAGCCGTGGCAGCCGCTCCACTCGGTAGCGGCTGGAGCGGCTGCCGCGGCTGGAGCGGCTGGAGCGGCTGCCGCGACTGGAGCGGCTGCCGCGGTTGGAGCGGCTGCCGCGGCTGGAGCGGCTGGAGCGGATGCCGCGGCTGGAGCGGCTGGAGCGGCTGCCGCGGCTGGAGCGGCTGGCGCGGCTGGAGGAGCTACCGCGGCTGGAGCGGTTAACGCGGCTGGAGCGGATGCCGAGGCTGGAGCGGATGCCGCGGCTGGTGCGCCTGGAGAGGCTGCCGCGGCTGGAGCAGTGCAGTGAGTCCAGAGAGTGCACTGGCACCATTGGGGATGCAGTGCAGTGAGTCCAGAGAGTGCACTGGCAGGACTGGGGATGCAGTGCAGTGAGTCCAGAGAGTGCACTGGCACCACTGGGGATGCACTGCAGTGAGTCCAGAGAGTGCACTGGCACCAATGGGCATGCAGTGCTGTGAGTCCAGAGAGTGCACTGGCACCACTGGGGATGCACTTCAGTCAGTCCAGTGAGTGTACTGGCACCACTGGGGATGCACTGCAGTGAGTCAAGAGAGTGCACTGGCAGGACTGGGGATGCAGTGCAGTGAGTCCAGAGAGTGCACTGGCACCACTGGGGATGCCCTGCAGTGAGTCCTGAGAGCGCACTGGCACCACTGGGGATGCAGTGCAGTGAGTCCAGAGAGCGCACTGGCACCAGTGGGAATGCGGTGCAGTGAGTCCAGAGAGTGCAATGGCACCACTGGGGATGCACTGCAGTGAGTCCAGAGAGTGCACTAGCACCACTGGGGATGCAGAGCAGTGAGTCCAGAGAGTGCACTGGCACCACTGAGAATGCATTTCAGTGAGTCCAGAGAGTGCCGTTCCAGCCTCGGCATCCGCTCCAGCCGAGTCAACCCCGCGGTAGCCCCTCCAGCCGCGGCAGACGCTCCAGCCGCGGCAGCCGCTCCAGCCGCTCCAGCCGCGGCAGCCGCTCCAGCCGCTACCGAGTGGAGCGGCTGCCACGGCTGGAGGGCTACCGCGGCTGGAGCGGCTGCCGCGGCTGGAGCAGTGCAGTGAGTCCAGGGAGTGCAAAGGCACCAGTGGGGATGGAGTGCAGTGAGTCCAAAGACTTCAATGTCACCACTGGGAATGCACTTCAGTCAGTCCAGTGAGTGTACTGGCACCACTGGGGATGCACAGCAGTGAGTCCAGAGAGTGCATTGGCACCACTGGGGATGCAGTGCAGTGAGTCCAGAGAGTGCACTGGCACCATTGGAGATGCAGTGCAGTGAGTCCAGAGAGTGCACTGGCACCACTGGGGATGCAGTGCAGTGAGTCCAGAGAGTGCACTGGCACCAGTGGGGATGCAGTGCAGAGTGTCCAGAGAGTGCACTGGCACCACAGGTGATGCACTGCAGTGAGTCCAGAGAGTGCTCTGGCACCACTGGAGATGCACTTCAGTGAGTGCAGAGACTGCACTGGCACCACTGGGGATGCAGTGCAGTGAGTCCAGTGAGTGTACTGGCACCACTGGGGATGCACTGCAGTGAGTCCAGAGAGTGCATTGGCACCACTTGGGATGCACTGCAGTGAGTCCAGAGAGTGCACTGGCACCACTGGGGATGCAGTGCAGTGAGTCCAGAGAGTGCACTGGCTCCACTGAGAATGCACTTCAGTGAGTCCAGAGAGTGCACTGGCACCACTGTGGATGCAGTGCCGTGAGTCCAGCGAATGCACTGGCACCACTGGGGATACGGTGCCGGGAGTCCAGAGAGTGCACTGACACCACTGGGGATGCAGTGCAGTGAGTCCACAGAGTGCACTGACACCAGTGGGAATGCGGTGCAGTGAGTCCAGAGAGTGCACTGGCACCACTGGGGATGCACTGCAGTGAGTCCAGAGTGCACTAGCACCACTGGGGATGCAGAGCAGTGAGTCCAGAGAGTGCACTGGCACCACTGAGAATGCATTTCAGTGAGTCCAGAGAGTGCCGTTCCAGCCTCGGTATCCGCTCCAGCCGAGTCAACCCCGCGGTAGGCCCTCCAGCCGCGGCAGACGCTCCAGCCGCGGCAGCCGCTCCAGCCGCTCCAGCCGCGGCAGCCGCTCCAGCCCCTCCAGCCTCGCCAGCCTCTCCATCCGCGGCAGCCGCTCCAGCCGCGGCAGCCGCTCCAGCCGCTCCAACCGCGGCAGCCGCTCCAGCCGCTACCGAGTGGAGCGGCTGCCACGGCTGGAGGGCTACCGCGGCTGGAGCGGCTGCCGCGGCTGGAGCAGTGCAGTGAGTCCAGGGAGTGCAAAGGCACCAGTGGGGATGGAGTGCAGTGAGTCCAAAGACTTCACTGTCACCACTGGGAATGCAGTGCAGTGAGTCCAGGGAGTGCACTTGCACCACTGGGGATGCAGTGCAGTGACTCCAGTGAGTGCACTGACACCACTGGGGATGCACTTCAGTCAGTCCAGTGAGTGTACTGGCACCACTGGGGATGCACTGCAGTGAGTCAAGAGAGTGCACTGGCAGGACTGGGGATGCAGTGCAGTGAGTCCAGAGAGTGCACTGGCACCACTGGGGATGCCCTGCAGTGAGTCCTGAGAGTGCACTGGCACCACTGAGAATGCATTTCAGTGAGTCCAGAGAGTGCCGTTCCAGCCTCGGCATCCGCTCCAGCCGAGTCAACCCCGCGGTAGCCCCTCCAGCCGCGGCAGACGCTCCAGCCTCGGCAGCCGCTCCAGCCGCTCCAGCCGCGGCAGCCGCTCCAGCCCCTCCAGCCGCGCCAGCCTCTCCAGCCGCGGCAGCCGCTCCAGCCGCGGTAGCCCTCCAGCCGTGGCAGCCGCTCCACTCGGTAGCGGCTGGAGCGGCTGCCGCGGCTGGAGCGGCTGGAGCGGCTGCCGCGACTGGAGCGGCTGCCGCGGTTGGAGCGGCTGCCGCGGCTGGAGCGGCTGGAGCGGATGCCGCGGCTGGAGCGGCTGGAGCGGCTGCCGCGGCTGGAGCGGCTGGCGCGGCTGGAGGAGCTACCGCGGCTGGAGCGGTTAACGCGGCTGGAGCGGATGCCGAGGCTGGAGCGGATGCCGCGGCTGGTGCGCCTGGAGAGGCTGCCGCGGCTGGAGCAGTGCAGTGAGTCCAGAGAGTGCACTGGCACCATTGGGGATGCAGTGCAGTGAGTCCAGAGAGTGCACTGGCAGGACTGGGGATGCAGTGCAGTGAGTCCAGAGAGTGCACTGGCACCACTGAGGATGCAATGCAGTGAGTCCAGAGAGTGCACTGGCACCACTGGGCATGCAGTGCTGTGAGTCCAGAGAGTGCACTGGCACCACTGGGGATGCACTTCAGTCAGTCCAGTGAGTGTACTGGCACCACTGGGGATGCACTGCAGTGAGTCAAGAGAGTGCACTGGCAGGACTGGGGATGCAGTGCAGTGAGTCCAGAGAGTGCACTGGCACCACTGGGGATGCCCTGCAGTGAGTCCTGAGAGCGCACTGGCACCACTGGGGATGCAGTGCAGTGAGTCCAGAGAGCGCACTGGCACCAGTGGGAATGCGGTGCAGTGAGTCCAGAGAGTGCAATGGCACCACTGGGGATGCACTGCAGTGAGTCCAGAGAGTGCACTAGCACCACTGGGGATGCAGAGCAGTGAGTCCAGAGAGTGCACTGGCACCACTGAGAATGCATTTCAGTGAGTCCAGAGAGTGCCGTTCCAGCCTCGGCATCCGCTCCAGCCGAGTCAACCCCGCGGTAGCCCCTCCAGCCGCGGCAGACGCTCCAGCCGCGGCAGCCGCTCCAGCCGCTCCAGCCGCGGCAGCCGCTCCAGCCCCTCCAGCCGCGCCAGCCTCTCCATCCGCGGCAGCCGCTCCAGCCGCGGCAGCCGCTCCAGCCGCTCCAGACGCGGCAGCCGCTCCAGCCGCTACCGAGTGGAGCGGCTGCCACGGCTGGAGGGCTACCGCGGCTGGAGCGGCTGCCGCGGCTGGAGCAGTGCAGTGAGTCCAGGGAGTGCAAAGGCACCAGTGGGGATGGAGTGCAGTGAGTCCAAAGACTTCAATGTCACCACTGGGAATGCACTTCAGTCAGTCCAGTGAGTGTACTGGCACCACTGGGGATGCACAGCAGTGAGTCCAGAGAGTGCATTGGCACCACTGGGGATGCAGTGCAGTGAGTCCAGAGAGTGCACTGGCACCATTGGAGATGCAGTGCAGTGAGTCCAGAGAGTGCACTGGCACCACTGGGGATGCAGTGCAGTGAGTCCAGAGAGTGCACTGGCACCAGTGGGGATGCAGTGCAGAGTGTCCAGAGAGTGCACTGGCACCACTGGGATGCACTGCAGTGAGTCCAGAGAGTGCTCTGGCACCACTGGAGATGCACTTCAGTGAGTGCAGAGACTGCACTGGCACCACTGGGGATGCAGTGCAGTGAGTCCAGTGAGTGTACTGGCACCACTGGGGATGCACTGCAGTGAGTCCAGAGAGTGCATTGGCACCACTTGGGATGCACTGCAGTGAGTCCAGAGAGTGCACTGACACCACTGGGGATGCAGTGCAGTGAGTCCACAGAGTGCACTGACACCAGTGGGAATGCGGTGCAGTGAGTCCAGAGAGTGCACTGGCACCACTGGGGATGCACTGCAGTGAGTCCAGAGTGCACTAGCACCACTGGGGATGCAGAGCAGTGAGTCCAGAGAGTGCACTGGCACCACTGAGAATGCATTTCAGTGAGTCCAGAGAGTGCCGTTCCAGCCTCGGTATCCGCTCCAGCCGAGTCAACCCCGCGGTAGGCCCTCCAGCCGCGGCAGACGCTCCAGCCGCGGCAGCCGCTCCAGCCGCTCCAGCCGCGGCAGCCGCTCCAGCCCCTCCAGCCTCGCCAGCCTCTCCATCCGCGGCAGCCGCTCCAGCCGCGGCAGCCGCTCCAGCCGCTCCAACCGCGGCAGCCGCTCCAGCCGCTACCGAGTGGAGCGGCTGCCACGGCTGGAGGGCTACCGCGGCTGGAGCGGCTGCCGCGGCTGGAGCAGTGCAGTGAGTCCAGGGAGTGCAAAGGCACCAGTGGGGATGGAGTGCAGTGAGTCCAAAGACTTCACTGTCACCACTGGGAATGCAGTGCAGTGAGTCCAGGGAGTGCACTTGCACCACTGGGGATGCAGTGCAGTGACTCCAGTGAGTGCACTGACACCACTGGGGATGCACTTCAGTCAGTCCAGTGAGTGTACTGGCACCACTGCGGATGCACTGCAGTGAGTCAAGAGAGTGCACTGGCAGGACTGGGGATGCAGTGCAGTGAGTCCAGAGAGTGCACTGGCACCACTGGGGATGCCCTGCAGTGAGTCCTGAGAGCGCACTGGCACCACTGGGGATGCAGTGCAGTGAGTCCAGAGAGCGCACTGGCACCAGTGGGAATGCGGTGCAGTGAGTCCAGAGAGTGCAATGGCACCACTGGGGATGCACTGCAGTGAGTCCAGAGAGTGCACTAGCACCACGGGGGATGCAGAGCAGTGAGTCCAGAGAGTGCACTGGCACCACTGAGAATGCATTTCAGTGAGTCCAGAGAGTGCCGTTCCAGCCTCGGCATCCGCTCCAGCCGAGTCAACCCCGCGGTAGCCCCTCCAGCCGCGGCAGACGCTCCAGCCGCGGCAGCCGCTCCAGCCGCTCCAGCCGCGGCAGCCGCTCCAGCCCCTCCAGCCGCGCCAGCCTCTCCATCCGCGGCAGCCGCTCCAGCCGCGGCAGCCGCTCCAGCCGCTCCAACCGCGGCAGCCGCTCCAGCCGCGGCAGCCGCTCCAGCCGCTCCAGCCGCGGCAGCCGCTCCAGCCGCTACCGAGTGGAGCGGCTGCCACGGCTGGAGGGCTACCGCGGCTGGAGCGGCTGCCGCGGCTGGAGCAGTGCAGTGAGTCCAGGGAGTGCAAAGGCACCAGTGGGGATGGAGTGCAGTGAGTCCAAAGACTTCAATGTCACCACTGGGAATGCACTTCAGTCAGTCCAGTGAGTGTACTGGCACCACTGGGGATGCACAGCAGTGAGTCCAGAGAGTGCATTGGCACCACTGGGGATGCAGTGCAGTGAGTCCAGAGAGTGCACTGGCACCATTGGAGATGCAGTGCAGTGAGTCCAGAGAGTGCACTGGCACCACTGGGGATGCAGTGCAGTGAGTCCAGAGAGTGCACTGGCACCAGTGGGGATGCAGTGCAGAGTGTCCAGAGAGTGCACTGGCACCACTGGGATGCACTGCAGTGAGTCCAGAGAGTGCTCTGGCACCACTGGAGATGCACTTCAGTGAGTGCAGAGACTGCACTGGCACCACTGGGGATGCAGTGCAGTGAGTCCAGTGAGTGTACTGGCACCACTGGGGATGCACTGCAGTGAGTCCAGAGAGTGCATTGGCACCACTTGGGATGCACTGCAGTGAGTCCAGAGAGTGCACTGGCACCACTGGGGATGCAGTGCAGTGAGTCCAGAGAGTGCACTGGCTCCACTGAGAATGCACTTCAGTGAGTCCAGAGAGTGCACTGGCACCACTGTGGATGCAGTGCCGTGAGTCCAGCGAATGCACTGGCACCACTGGGGATACGGTGCCGGGAGTCCAGAGAGTGCACTGACACCACTGGGGATGCAGTGCAGTGAGTCCACAGAGTGCACTGACACCAGTGGGAATGCGGTGCAGTGAGTCCAGAGAGTGCACTGGCACCACTGGGGATGCACTGCAGTGAGTCCAGAGTGCACTAGCACCACTGGGGATGCAGAGCAGTGAGTCCAGAGAGTGCACTGGCACCACTGAGAATGCATTTCAGTGAGTCCAGAGAGTGCCTTTCCAGCCTCGGTATCCGCTCCAGCCGAGTCAACCCCGCGGTAGGCCCTCCAGCCGCGGCAGACGCTCCAGCCGCGGCAGCCGCTCCAGCCGCTCCAGCCGCGGCAGCCGCTCCAGCCCCTCCAGCCTCGCCAGCCTCTCCATCCGCGGCAGCCGCTCCAGCCGCGGCAGCCGCTCCAGCCGCTCCAACCGCGGCAGCCGCTCCAGCCGCTACCGAGTGGAGCGGCTGCCACGGCTGGAGGGCTACCGCGGCTGGAGCGGCTGCCGCGGCTGGAGCAGTGCAGTGAGTCCAGGGAGTGCAAAGGCACCAGTGGGGATGGAGTGCAGTGAGTCCAAAGACTTCACTGTCACCACTGGGAATGCAGTGCAGTGAGTCCAGGGAGTGCACTTGCACCACTGGGGATGCAGTGCAGTGACTCCAGTGAGTGCACTGACACCACTGGGGATGCACTTCAGTCAGTCCAGTGAGTGTACTGGCACCACTGGGGATGCACTGCAGTGAGTCAAGAGAGTGCACTGGCAGGACTGGGGATGCAGTGCAGTGAGTCCAGAGAGTGCACTGGCACCACTGGGGATGCCCTGCAGTGAGTCCTGAGAGCGCACTGGCACCACTGGGGATGCAGTGCAGTGAGTCCAGAGAGCGCACTGGCACCAGTGGGAATGCGGTGCAGTGAGTCCAGAGAGTGCAATGGCACCACTGGGGATGCACTGCAGTGAGTCCAGAGAGTGCACTAGCACCACTGGGGATGCAGAGCAGTGAGTCCAGAGAGTGCACTGGCACCACTGAGAATGCATTTCAGTGAGTCCAGAGAGTGCCGTTCCAGCCTCGGCATCCGCTCCAGCCGAGTCAACCCCGCGGTAGCCCCTCCAGCCGCGGCAGACGCTCCAGCCGCGGCAGCCGCTCCAGCCGCTCCAGCCGCGGCAGCCGCTCCAGCCCCTCCAGCCGCGCCAGCCTCTCCATCCGCGGCAGCCGCTCCAGCCGCGGCAGCCGCTCCAGCCGCGGCAGCCGCTCCAGCCGCTACCGAGTGGAGCGGCTGCCACGGCTGGAGGGCTACCGCGGCTGGAGCGGCTGCCGCGGCTGGAGCAGTGCAGTGAGTCCAGGGAGTGCAAAGGCACCAGTGGGGATGGAGTGCAGTGAGTCCAAAGACTTCAATGTCACCACTGGGAATGCACTTCAGTCAGTCCAGTGAGTGTACTGGCACCACTGGGGATGCACAGCAGTGAGTCCAGAGAGTGCATTGGCACCACTGGGGATGCAGTGCAGTGAGTCCAGAGAGTGCACTGGCACCATTGGAGATGCAGTGCAGTGAGTCCAGAGAGTGCACTGGCACCACTGGGGATGCAGTGCAGTGAGTCCAGAGAGTGCACTGGCACCAGTGGGGATGCAGTGCAGAGTGTCCAGAGAGTGCACTGGCACCACAGGTGATGCACTGCAGTGAGTCCAGAGAGTGCTCTGGCACCACTGGAGATGCACTTCAGTGAGTGCAGAGACTGCACTGGCACCACTGGGGATGCAGTGCAGTGAGTCCAGTGAGTGTACTGGCACCACTGGGGATGCACTGCAGTGAGTCCAGAGAGTGCATTGGCACCACTTGGGATGCACTGCAGTGAGTCCAGAGAGTGCACTGGCACCACTGGGGATGCAGTGCAGTGAGTCCAGAGAGTGCACTGTCTCCACTGAGAATGCACTTCAGTGAGTCCAGAGAGTGCACTGGCACCACTGTGGATGCAGTGCCGTGAGTCCAGCGAATGCACTGGCACCACTGGGGATACGGTGCCGGGAGTCCAGAGAGTGCACTGACACCACTGGGGATGCAGTGCTGTGAGTCCACAGAGTGCACTGACACCAGTGGGAATGCGGTGCAGTGAGTCCAGAGAGTGCACTGGCACCACTGGGGATGCACTGCAGTGAGTCCAGAGTGCACTAGCACCACTGGGGATGCAGAGCAGTGAGTCCAGAGAGTGCACTGGCACCACTGAGAATGCATTTCAGTGAGTCCAGAGAGTGCCGTTCCAGCCTCGGTATCCGCTCCAGCCGAGTCAACCCCGCGGTAGGCCCTCCAGCCGCGGCAGACGCTCCAGCCGCGGCAGCCGCTCCAGCCGCTCCAGCCGCGGCAGCCGCTCCAGCCCCTCCAGCCTCGCCAGCCTCTCCATCCGCGGCAGCCGCTCCAGCCGCGGCAGCCGCTCCAGCCGCTCCAACCGCGGCAGCCGCTCCAGCCGCTACCGAGTGGAGCGGCTGCCACGGCTGGAGGGCTACCGCGGCTGGAGCGGCTGCCGCGGCTGGAGCAGTGCAGTGAGTCCAGGGAGTGCAAAGGCACCAGTGGGGATGGAGTGCAGTGAGTCCAAAGACTTCACTGTCACCACTGGGAATGCAGTGCAGTGAGTCCAGGGAGTGCACTTGCACCACTGGGGATGCAGTGCAGTGACTCCAGTGAGTGCACTGACACCACTGGGGATGCACTTCAGTCAGTCCAGTGAGTGTACTGGCACCACTTGGGATGCACTGCAGTGAGTCAAGAGAGTGCACTGGCAGGACTGGGGATGCAGTGCAGTGAGTCCAGAGAGTGCACTGGCACCACTGGGGATGCCCTGCAGTGAGTCCTGAGAGCGCACTGGCACCACTGGGGATGCAGTGCAGTGAGTCCAGAGAGCGCACTGGCACCAGTGGGAATGCGGTGCAGTGAGTCCAGAGAGTGCAATGGCACCACTGGGGATGCACTGCAGTGAGTCCAGAGAGTGCACTAGCACCACTGGGGATGCAGAGCAGTGAGTCCAGAGAGTGCACTGGCACCACTGAGAATGCATTTCAGTGAGTCCAGAGAGTGCCGTTCCAGCCTCGGCATCCGCTCCAGCCGAGTCAACCCCGCGGTAGCCCCTCCAGCCGCGGCAGACGCTCCAGCCGCGGCAGCCGCTCCAGCCGCTCCAGCCGCGGCAGCCGCTCCAGCCCCTCCAGCCGCGCCAGCCTCTCCATCCGCGGCAGCCGCTCCAGCCGCGGCAGCCGCTCCAGCCGCTCCAGCCGCGGCAGCCGCTCCAGCCGCTACCGAGTGGAGCGGCTGCCACGGCTGGAGGGCTACCGCGGCTGGAGCGGCTGCCGCGGCTGGAGCAGTGCAGTGAGTCCAGGGAGTGCAAAGGCACCAGTGGGGATGGAGTGCAGTGAGTCCAAAGACTTCAATGTCACCACTGGGAATGCACTTCAGTCAGTCCAGTGAGTGTACTGGCACCACTGGGGATGCACAGCAGTGAGTCCAGAGAGTGCATTGGCACCACTGGGGATGCAGTGCAGTGAGTCCAGAGAGTGCACTGGCACCATTGGAGATGCAGTGCAGTGAGTCCAGAGAGTGCACTGGCACCACTGGGGATGCAGTGCAGTGAGTCCAGAGAGTGCACTGGCACCAGTGGGGATGCAGTGCAGAGTGTCCAGAGAGTGCACTGGCACCACTGGGATGCACTGCAGTGAGTCCAGAGAGTGCTCTGGCACCACTGGAGATGCACTTCAGTGAGTGCAGAGACTGCACTGGCACCACTGGGGATGCAGTGCAGTGAGTCCAGTGAGTGTACTGGCACCACTGGGGATGCACTGCAGTGAGTCCAGAGAGTGCATTGGCACCACTTGGGATGCACTGCAGTGAGTCCAGAGAGTGCACTGGCACCACTGGGGATGCAGTGCCGTGAGTCCAGCGAATGCACTGGCACCACTGGGGATACGGTGCCGGGAGTCCAGAGAGTGCACTGACACCACTGGGGATGCAGTGCAGTGAGTCCACAGAGTGCACTGACACCAGTGGGAATGCGGTGCAGTGAGTCCAGAGAGTGCACTGGCACCACTGGGGATGCACTGCAGTGAGTCCAGAGTGCACTAGCACCACTGGGGATGCAGAGCAGTGAGTCCAGAGAGTGCACTGGCACCACTGAGAATGCATTTCAGTGAGTCCAGAGAGTGCCGTTCCAGCCTCGGTATCCGCTCCAGCCGAGTCAACCCCGCGGTAGGCCCTCCAGCCGCGGCAGACGCTCCAGCCGCGGCAGCCGCTCCAGCCGCTCCAGCCGCGGCAGCCGCTCCAGCCCCTCCAGCCTCGCCAGCCTCTCCATCCGCGGCAGCCGCTCCAGCCGCGGCAGCCGCTCCAGCCGCTCCAACCGCGGCAGCCGCTCCAGCCGCTACCGAGTGGAGCGGCTGCCACGGCTGGAGGGCTACCGCGGCTGGAGCGGCTGCCGCGGCTGGAGCAGTGCAGTGAGTCCAGGGAGTGCAAAGGCACCAGTGGGGATGGAGTGCAGTGAGTCCAAAGACTTCACTGTCACCACTGGGAATGCAGTGCAGTGAGTCCAGGGAGTGCACTTGCACCACTGGGGATGCAGTGCAGTGACTCCAGTGAGTGCACTGACACCACTGGGGATGCACTTCAGTCAGTCCAGTGAGTGTACTGGCACCACTGGGGATGCACTGCAGTGAGTCAAGAGAGTGCACTGGCAGGACTGGGGATGCAGTGCAGTGAGTCCAGAGAGTGCACTGGCACCACTGGGGATGCCCTGCAGTGAGTCCTGAGAGCGCACTGGCACCACTGGGGATGCAGTGCAGTGAGTCCAGAGAGCGCACTGGCACCAGTGGGAATGCGGTGCAGTGAGTCCAGAGAGTGCAATGGCACCACTGGGGATGCACTGCAGTGAGTCCAGAGAGTGCAGTAGCACCACTGGGGATGCAGAGCAGTGAGTCCAGAGAGTGCACTGGCACCACTGAGAATGCATTTCAGTGAGTCCAGAGAGTGCCGTTCCAGCCTCGGCATCCGCTCCAGCCGAGTCAACCCCGCGGTAGCCCCTCCAGCCGCGGCAGACGCTCCAGCCGCGGCAGCCGCTCCAGCCGCTCCAGCCGCGGCAGCCGCTCCAGCCCCTCCAGCCGCGCCAGCCTCTCCATCCGCGGCAGCCGCTCCAGCCGCGGCAGCCGCTCCAGCCGCTCCAGCCGCGGCAGCCGCTCCAGCCGCTACCGAGTGGAGCGGCTGCCACGGCTGGAGGGCTACCGCGGCTGGAGCGGCTGCCGCGGCTGGAGCAGTGCAGTGAGTCCAGGGAGTGCAAAGGCACCAGTGGGGATGGAGTGCAGTGAGTCCAAAGACTTCAATGTCACCACTGGGAATGCACTTCAGTCAGTCCAGTGAGTGTACTGGCACCACTGGGGATGCACAGCAGTGAGTCCAGAGAGTGCATTGGCACCACTGGGGATGCAGTGCAGTGAGTCCAGAGAGTGCACTGGCACCATTGGAGATGCAGTGCAGTGAGTCCAGAGAGTGCACTGGCACCACTGGGGATGCAGTGCAGTGAGTCCAGAGAGTGCACTGGCACCAGTGGGGATGCAGTGCAGAGTGTCCAGAGAGTGCACTGGCACCACTGGGATGCACTGCAGTGAGTCCAGAGAGTGCTCTGGCACCACTGGAGATGCACTTCAGTGAGTGCAGAGACTGCACTGGCACCACTGGGGATGCAGTGCAGTGAGTCCAGTGAGTGTACTGGCACCACTGGGGATGCACTGCAGTGAGTCCAGAGAGTGCATTGGCACCACTTGGGATGCACTGCAGTGAGTCCAGAGAGTGCACTGGCACCACTGGGGATGCAGTGCAGTGAGTCCAGAGAGTGCACTGGCTCCACTGAGAATGCACTTCAGTGAGTCCAGAGAGTGCACTGGCACCACTGTGGATGCAGTGCCGTGAGTCCAGCGAATGCACTGGCACCACTGGGGATACGGTGCCGGGAGTCCAGGGAGTGCACTGACACCACTGGGGATGCAGTGCAGTGAGTCCACAGAGTGCACTGACACCAGTGGGAATGCGGTGCAGTGAGTCCAGAGAGTGCACTGGCACCACTGGGGATGCACTGCAGTGAGTCCAGAGTGCACTAGCACCACTGGGGATGCAGAGCAGTGAGTCCAGAGAGTGCACTGGCACCACTGAGAATGCATTTCAGTGAGTCCAGAGAGTGCCGTTCCAGCCTCGGTATCCGCTCCAGCCGAGTCAACCCCGCGGTAGGCCCTCCAGCCGCGGCAGACGCTCCAGCCGCGGCAGCCGCTCCAGCCGCTCCAGCCGCGGCAGCCGCTCCAGCCCCTCCAGCCTCGCCAGCCTCTCCATCCGCGGCAGCCGCTCCAGCCGCGGCAGCCGCTCCAGCCGCTCCAACCGCGGCAGCCGCTCCAGCCGCTACCGAGTGGAGCGGCTGCCACGGCTGGAGGGCTACCGCGGCTGGAGCGGCTGCCGCGGCTGGAGCAGTGCAGTGAGTCCAGGGAGTGCAAAGGCACCAGTGGGGATGGAGTGCAGTGAGTCCAAAGACTTCACTGTCACCACTGGGAATGCAGTGCAGTGAGTCCAGGGAGTGCACTTGCACCACTGGGGATGCAGTGCAGTGACTCCAGTGAGTGCACTGACACCACTGGGGATGCACTTCAGTCGGTCCAGTGAGTGTACTGGCACCACTGGGGATGCACTGCAGTGAGTCAAGAGAGTGCACTGGCAGGACTGGGGATGCAGTGCAGTGAGTCCAGAGAGTGCACTGGCACCACTGGGGATGCCCTGCAGTGAGTCCTGAGAGCGCACTGGCACCACTGGGGATGCAGTGCAGTGAGTCCAGAGAGCGCACTGGCACCAGTGGGAATGCGGTGCAGTGAGTCCAGAGAGTGCAATGGCACCACTGGGGATGCACTGCAGTGAGTCCAGAGAGTGCACTAGCACCACTGGGGATGCAGAGCAGTGAGTCCAGAGAGTGCACTGGCACCACTGAGAATGCATTTCAGTGAGTCCAGAGAGTGCCGTTCCAGCCTCGGCATCCGCTCCAGCCGAGTCAACCCCGCGGTAGCCCCTCCAGCCGCGGCAGACGCTCCAGCCGCGGCAGCCGCTCCAGCCGCTCCAGCCGCGGCAGCCGCTCCAGCCCCTCCAGCCGCGCCAGCCTCTCCAGCCGCGGCAGCCGCTCCAGCCGCGGTAGCCCTCCAGCCGTGGCAGCCGCTCCACTCGGTAGCGGCTGGAGCGGCTGCCGCGGCTGCCGCGGCTGGAGCGGCTGCCGCGACTGGAGCGGCTGCCGCGGTTGGAGCGGCTGCCGCGGCTGGAGCGGCTGGAGCGGATGCCGCGGCTGGAGCGGCTGGAGCGGCTGCCGCGGCTGGAGCGGCTGGCGCGGCTGGAGGAGCTACCGCGGCTGGAGCGGTTAACGCGGCTGGAGCGGATGCCGAGGCTGGAGCGGATGCCGCGGCTGGTGCGCCTGGAGAGGCTGCCGCGGCTGGAGCAGTGCAGTGAGTCCAGAGAGTGCACTGGCACCATTGGGGATGCAGTGCAGTGAGTCCAGAGAGTGCACTGGCAGGACTGGGGATGCAGTGCAGTGAGTCCAGAGAGTGCACTGGCACCACTGAGGATGCAATGCAGTGAGTCCAGAGAGTGCACTGGCACCACTGGGCATGCAGTGCTGTGAGTCCAGAGAGTGCACTGGCACCACTGGGGATGCACTTCAGTCAGTCCAGTGAGTGTACTGGCACCACTGGGGATGCACTGCAGTGAGTCAAGAGAGTGCACTGGCAGGACTGGGGATGCAGTGCAGTGAGTCCAGAGAGTGCACTGGCACCACTGGGGATGCCCTGCAGTGAGTCCTGAGAGCGCACTGGCACCACTGGGGATGCAGTGCAGTGAGTCCAGAGAGAGCACTGGCACCAGTGGGAATGCGGTGCAGTGAGTCCAGAGAGTGCAATGGCACCACTGGGGATGCACTGCAGTGAGTCCAGAGAGTGCACTAGCACCACTGGGGATGCAGAGCAGTGAGTCCAGAGAGTGCACTGGCACCACTGAGAATGCATTTCAGTGAGTCCAGAGAGTGCCGTTCCAGCCTCGGCATCCGCTCCAGCCGAGTCAACCCCGCGGTAGCCCCTCCAGCCGCGGCAGACGCTCCAGCCGCGGCAGCCGCTCCAGCCGCTCCAGCCGCGGCAGCCGCTCCAGCCCCTCCAGCCGCGCCAGCCTCTCCATCCGCGGCAGCCGCTCCAGCCGCGGCAGCCGCTCCAGCCGCGGCAGCCGCTCCAGCCGCTACCGAGTGGAGCGGCTGCCACGGCTGGAGGGCTACCGCGGCTGGAGCGGCTGCCGCGGCTGGAGCAGTGCAGTGAGTCCAGGGAGTGCAAAGGCACCAGTGGGGATGGAGTGCAGTGAGTCCAAAGACTTCAATGTCACCACTGGGAATGCACTTCAGTCAGTCCAGTGAGTGTACTGGCACCACTGGGGATGCACAGCAGTGAGTCCAGAGAGTGCATTGGCACCACTGGGGATGCAGTGCAGTGAGTCCAGAGAGTGCACTGGCACCATTGGAGATGCAGTGCAGTGAGTCCAGAGAGTGCACTGGCACCACTGGGGATGCAGTGCAGTGAGTCCAGAGAGTGCACTGGCACCAGTGGGGATGCAGTGCAGAGTGTCCAGAGAGTGCACTGGCACCACTGGGATGCAGTGCAGTGAGTCCAGAGAGTGCTCTGGCACCACTGGAGATGCACTTCAGTGAGTGCAGAGACTGCACTGGCACCACTGGGGATGCAGTGCAGTGAGTCCAGTGAGTGTACTGGCACCACTGGGGATGCACTGCAGTGAGTCCAGAGAGTGCATTGGCACCACTTGGGATGCACTGCAGTGAGTCCAGAGAGTGCACTGGCACCACTGGGGATGCAGTGCAGTGAGTCCAGAGAGTGCACTGGCTCCACTGAGAATGCACTTCAGTGAGTCCAGAGAGTGCACTGGCACCACTGTGGATGCAGTGCCGTGAGTCCAGCGAATGCAGTGGCACCACTGGGGATACGGTGCCGGGAGTCCAGAGAGTGCACTGACACCACTGGGGATGCAGTGCAGTGAGTCCACAGAGTGCACTGACACCAGTGGGAATGCGGTGCAGTGAGTCCAGAGAGTGCACTGGCACCACTGGGGATGCACTGCAGTGAGTCCAGAGTGCACTAGCACCACTGGGGATGCAGAGCAGTGAGTCCAGAGAGTGCACTGGCACCACTGAGAATGCATTTCAGTGAGTCCAGAGAGTGCCGTTCCAGCCTCGGTATCCGCTCCAGCCGAGTCAACCCCGCGGTAGGCCCTCCAGCCGCGGCAGACGCTCCAGCCGCGGCAGCCGCTCCAGCCGCTCCAGCCGCGGCAGCCGCTCCAGCCCCTCCAGCCTCGCCAGCCTCTCCATCCGCGGCAGCCGCTCCAGCCGCGGCAGCCGCTCCAGCCGCTCCAACCGCGGCAGCCGCTCCAGCCGCTACCGAGTGGAGCGGCTGCCACGGCTGGAGGGCTACCGCGGCTGGAGCGGCTGCCGCGGCTGGAGCAGTGCAGTGAGTCCAGGGAGTGCAAAGGCACCAGTGGGGATGGAGTGCAGTGAGTCCAAAGACTTCACTGTCACCACTGGGAATGCAGTGCAGTGAGTCCAGGGAGTGCACTTGCACCACTGGGGATGCAGTGCAGTGACTCCAGTGAGTGCACTGACACCACTGGGGATGCACTTCAGTCAGTCCAGTGAGTGTACTGGCACCACTGGGGATGCACTGCAGTGAGTCAAGAGAGTGCACTGGCAGGACTGGGGATGCAGTGCAGTGAGTCCAGAGAGTGCACTGGCACCACTGGGGATGCCCTGCAGTGAGTCCTGAGAGCGCACTGGCACCACTGGGGATGCAGTGCAGTGAGTCCAGAGAGCGCACTGGCACCAGTGGGAATGCGGTGCAGTGAGTCCAGAGAGTGCAATGGCACCACTGGGGATGCACTGCAGTGAGTCCAGAGAGTGCACTAGCACCACTGGGGATGCAGAGCAGTGAGTCCAGAGAGTGTACTGGCACCACTGAGAATGCATTTCAGTGAGTCCAGAGAGTGCCGTTCCAGCCTCGGCATCCGCTCCAGCCGAGTCAACCCCGCGGTAGCCCCTCCAGCCGCGGCAGACGCTCCAGCCGCGGCAGCCGCTCCAGCCGCTCCAGCCGCGGCAGCCGCTCCAGCCCCTCCAGCCGCGCCAGCCTCTCCATCCGCGGCAGCCGCTCCAGCCGCGGCAGCCGCTCCAGCCGCTCCAGCCGCGGCAGCCGCTCCAGCCGCTACCGAGTGGAGCGGCTGCCGCGGCTGGAGGGCTACCGCGGCTGGAGCGGCTGCCGCGGCTGGAGCAGTGCAGTGAGTCCAGGGAGTGCAAAGGCACCAGTGGGGATGGAGTGCAGTGAGTCCAAAGACTTCAATGTCACCACTGGGAATGCACTTCAGTCAGTCCAGTGAGTGTACAGGCACCACTGGGGATGCACAGCAGTGAGTCCAGAGAGTGCATTGGCACCACTGGGGATGCAGTGCAGTGAGTCCAGAGAGTGCACTGGCACCACTGGGGATGCAGTGCAGTGAGTCCAGAGAGTGCAGAGGCACCACTGGGGATGCAGTGCAGTGAGTCCAGAGAGTGCACTGGCACCACTGGGGACGCAGTGCAGTGAGTCCAGAGAGTGCACTGGCACCAGTGGGGATGCAGTGCAGAGTGTCCAGAGAGTGCACTGGCACCACTGGGATGCACTGCAGTGAGTCCAGAGAGTGCTCTGGCACCACTGGAGATGCACTTCAGTGAGTGCAGAGACTGCACTGGCACCACTGGGGATGCAGTGCAGTGAGTCCAGTGAGTGTACTGGCACCACTGGGGATGCACTGCAGTGAGTCCAGAGAGTGCATTGGCACCACTTGGGATGCACTGCAGTGAGTCCAGAGAGTGCACTGGCACCACTGGGGATACGGTGCCGGGAGTCCAGAGAGTGCACTGACACCACTGGGGATGCAGTGCAGTGAGTCCACAGAGTGCACTGACACCAGTGGGAATGCGGTGCAGTGAGTCCAGAGAGTGCACTGGCACCACTGGGGATGCACTGCAGTGAGTCCAGAGTGCACTAGCACCACTGGGGATGCAGAGCAGTGAGTCCAGAGAGTGCACTGGCACCACTGAGAATGCATTTCAGTGAGTCCAGAGAGTGCAGAGGCACCACTGGGGATGCAGTGCAGTGAGTCCAGAGAGTGCACTGGCACCAGTGGGAATGCGGTGCAGTGAGTCCAGAGAGTGCACTGGCACCACTGGGGATGCACTGCAGTGAGTCCAGAGTGCACTAGCACCACTGGGGATGCAGTGCAGTGAGTCCAGAGAGTGCACTGGCACCACTGGGGATGCAGTGCAGTGAGTCCAGAGAGTGCAGAGGCACCACTGGGGATGCAGTGCAGTGAGTCCAGAGAGTGCACTGGCACCACTGGGGACGCAGTGCAGTGAGTCCAGAGAGTGCACTGGCACCAGTGGGGATGCAGTGCAGAGTGTCCAGAGAGTGCACTGGCACCACTGGGATGCACTGCAGTGAGTCCAGAGAGTGCTCTGGCACCACTGGAGATGCACTTCAGTGAGTGCAGAGACTGCACTGGCACCACTGGGGATGCAGTGCAGTGAGTCCAGTGAGTGTACTGGCACCACTGGGGATGAAGTGCAGTGAGTCCAGAGAGTGCACTGGCACCACTGGGGATGCAGTGCCGTGAGTCCAGAGAGTGCACTGGCACCACTGGGGATACGGTGCCGGGAGTCCAGAGAGTGCACTGACACCACTGGGGATGCAGTGCAGTGAGTCCACAGAGTGCACTGACACCAGTGGGAATGCGGTGCAGTGAGTCCAGAGAGTGCACTGGCACCACTGGGGATGCACTGCAGTGAGTCCAGAGTGCACTAGCACCACTGGGGATGCAGAGCAGTGAGTCCAGAGAGTGCACTGGCACCACTGAGAATGCATTTCAGTGAGTCCAGAGAGTGCCGTTCCAGCCTCGGTATCCGCTCCAGCCGAGTCAACCCCGCGGTAGGCCCTCCAGCCGCGGCAGACGCTCCAGCCGCGGCAGCCGCTCCAGCCGCTCCAGCCGCGGCAGCCGCTCCAGCCCCTCCAGCCTCGCCAGCCTCTCCATCCGCGGCAGCCGCTCCAGCCGCGGCAGCCGCTCCAGCCGCTCCAACCGCGGCAGCCGCTCCAGCCGCTACCGAGTGGAGCGGCTGCCACGGCTGGAGGGCTACCGCGGCTGGAGCGGCTGCCGCGGCTGGAGCAGTGCAGTGAGTCCAGGGAGTGCAAAGGCACCAGTGGGGATGGAGTGCAGTGAGTCCAAAGACTTCACTGTCACCACTGGGAATGCAGTGCAGTGAGTCCAGGGAGTGCACTTGCACCACTGGGGATGCAGTGCAGTGACTCCAGTGAGTGCACTGACACCACTGGGGATGCACTTCAGTCAGTCCAGTGAGTGTACTGGCACCACTGGGGATGCACTGCAGTGAGTCAAGAGAGTGCACTGGCAGGACTGGGGATGCAGTGCAGTGAGTCCAGAGAGTGCACTGGCACCACTGGGGATGCCCTGCAGTGAGTCCTGAGAGCGCACTGGCACCACTGGGGATGCAGTGCAGTGAGTCCAGAGAGCGCACTGGCACCAGTGGGAATGCGGTGCAGTGAGTCCAGAGAGTGCAATGGCACCACTGGGGATGCACTGCAGTGAGTCCAGAGAGTGCACTAGCACCACTGGGGATGCAGAGCAGTGAGTCCAGAGAGTGCACTGGCACCACTGAGAATGCATTTCAGTGAGTCCAGAGAGTGCCGTTCCAGCCTCGGCATCCGCTCCAGCCGAGTCAACCCCGCGGTAGCCCCTCCAGCCGCGGCAGACGCTCCAGCCGCGGCAGCCGCTCCAGCCGCTCCAGCCGCGGCAGCCGCTCCAGCCCCTCCAGCCGCGCCAGCCTCTCCATCCGCGGCAGCCGCTCCAGCCGCGGCAGCCGCTCCAGCCGCGGCAGCCGCTCCAGCCGCTACCGAGTGGAGCGGCTGCCACGGCTGGAGGGCTACCGCGGCTGGAGCGGCTGCCGCGGCTGGAGCAGTGCAGTGAGTCCAGGGAGTGCAAAGGCACCAGTGGGGATGGAGTGCAGTGAGTCCAAAGACTTCAATGTCACCACTGGGAATGCACTTCAGTCAGTCCAGTGAGTGTACTGGCACCACTGGGGATGCACAGCAGTGAGTCCAGAGAGTGCATTGGCACCACTGGGGATGCAGTGCAGTGAGTCCAGAGAGTGCACTGGCACCATTGGAGATGCAGTGCAGTGAGTCCAGAGAGTGCACTGGCACCACTGGGGATGCAGTGCAGTGAGTCCAGAGAGTGCACTGGCACCAGTGGGGATGCAGTGCAGAGTGTCCAGAGAGTGCACTGGCACCACTGGGATGCACTGCAGTGAGTCCAGAGAGTGCTCTGGCACCACTGGAGATGCACTTCAGTGAGTGCAGAGACTGCACTGGCACCACTGGGGATGCAGTGCAGTGAGTCCAGTGAGTGTACTGGCACCACTGGGGATGCACTGCAGTGAGTCCAGAGAGTGCATTGGCACCACTTGGGATGCACTGCAGTGAGTCCAGAGAGTGCACTGGCACCACTGGGGATGCAGTGCAGTGAGTCCAGAGAGTGCACTGGCTCCACTGAGAATGCACTTCAGTGAGTCCAGAGAGTGCACTGGCACCACTGTGGATGCAGTGCCGTGAGTCCAGCGAATGCACTGGCACCACTGGGGATACGGTGCCGGGAGTCCAGAGAGTGCACTGACACCACTGGGGATGCAGTGCAGTGAGTCCACAGAGTGCACTGACACCAGTGGGAATGCGGTGCAGTGAGTCCAGAGAGTGCACTGGCACCACTGGGGATGCACTGCAGTGAGTCCAGAGTGCACTAGCACCACTGGGGATGCAGAGCAGTGAGTCCAGAGAGTGCACTGGCACCACTGAGAATGCATTTCAGTGAGTCCAGAGAGTGCCGTTCCAGCCTCGGTATCCGCTCCAGCCGAGTCAACCCCGCGGTAGGCCCTCCAGCCGCGGCAGACGCTCCAGCCGCGGCAGCCGCTCCAGCCGCTCCAGCCGCGGCAGCCGCTCCAGCCCCTCCAGCCTCGCCAGCCTCTCCATCCGCGGCAGCCGCTCCAGCCGCGGCAGCCGCTCCAGCCGCTCCAACCGCGGCAGCCGCTCCAGCCGCTACCGAGTGGAGCGGCTGCCACGGCTGGAGGGCTACCGCGGCTGGAGCGGCTGCCGCGGCTGGAGCAGTGCAGTGAGTCCAGGGAGTGCAAAGGCACCAGTGGGGATGGAGTGCAGTGAGTCCAAAGACTTCACTGTCACCACTGGGAATGCAGTGCAGTGAGTCCAGGGAGTGCACTTGCACCACTGGGGATGCAGTGCAGTGACTCCAGTGAGTGCACTGACACCACTGGGGATGCACTTCAGTCAGTCCAGTGAGTGTACTGGCACCACTGGGGATGCACTGCAGTGAGTCAAGAGAGTGCACTGGCAGGACTGGGGATGCAGTGCAGTGAGTCCAGAGAGTGCACTGGCACCACTGGGGATGCCCTGCAGTGAGTCCTGAGAGCGCACTGGCACCACTGGGGATGCAGTGCAGTGAGTCCAGAGAGCGCACTGGCACCAGTGGGAATGCGGTGCAGTGAGTCCAGAGAGTGCAATGGCACCACTGGGGATGCACTGCAGTGAGTCCAGAGAGTGCACTAGCACCACTGGGGATGCAGAGCAGTGAGTCCAGAGAGTGTACTGGCACCACTGAGAATGCATTTCAGTGAGTCCAGAGAGTGCCGTTCCAGCCTCGGCATCCGCTCCAGCCGAGTCAACCCCGCGGTAGCCCCTCCAGCCGCGGCAGACGCTCCAGCCGCGGCAGCCGCTCCAGCCGCTCCAGCCGCGGCAGCCGCTCCAGCCCCTCCAGCCGCGCCAGCCTCTCCATCCGCGGCAGCCGCTCCAGCCGCGGCAGCCGCTCCAGCCGCTCCAGCCGCGGCAGCCGCTCCAGCCGCTACCGAGTGGAGCGGCTGCCGCGGCTGGAGGGCTACCGCGGCTGGAGCGGCTGCCGCGGCTGGAGCAGTGCAGTGAGTCCAGGGAGTGCAAAGGCACCAGTGGGGATGGAGTGCAGTGAGTCCAAAGACTTCAATGTCACCACTGGGAATGCACTTCAGTCAGTCCAGTGAGTGTACTGGCACCACTGGGGATGCACAGCAGTGAGTCCAGAGAGTGCATTGGCACCACTGGGGATGCAGTGCAGTGAGTCCAGAGAGTGCACTGGCACCATTGGAGATGCAGTGCAGTGAGTCCAGAGAGTGCACTGGCACCACTGGGGATGCAGTGCAGTGAGTCCAGAGAGTGCACTGGCACCAGTGGGGATGCAGTGCAGAGTGTCCAGAGAGTGCACTGGCACCACTGGGATGCACTGCAGTGAGTCCAGAGAGTGCTCTGGCACCACTGGAGATGCACTTCAGTGAGTGCAGAGACTGCACTGGCACCACTGGGGATGCAGTGCAGTGAGTCCAGTGAGTGTACTGGCACCACTGGGGATGCACTGCAGTGAGTCCAGAGAGTGCATTGGCACCACTTGGGATGCACTGCAGTGAGTCCAGAGAGTGCACTGGCACCACTGGGGATGCAGTGCCGTGAGTCCAGAGAGTGCACTGGCACCACTGGGGATACGGTGCCGGGAGTCCAGAGAGTTCACTGACACCACTGGGGATGCAGTGCAGTGAGTCCACAGAGTGCACTGACACCAGTGGGAATGCGGTGCAGTGAGTCCAGAGAGTGCACTGGCACCACTGGGGATGCACTGCAGTGAGTCCAGAGTGCACTAGCACCACTGGGGATGCAGAGCAGTGAGTCCAGAGAGTGCACTGGCACCACTGAGAATGCATTTCAGTGAGTCCAGAGAGTGCCGTTCCAGCCTCGGTATCCGCTCCAGCCGAGTCAACCCCGCGGTAGGCCCTCCAGCCGCGGCAGACGCTCCAGCCGCGGCAGCCGCTCCAGCCGCTCCAGCCGCGGCAGCCGCTCCAGCCCCTCCAGCCTCGCCAGCCTCTCCATCCGCGGCAGCCGCTCCAGCCGCGGCAGCCGCTCCAGCCGCTCCAACCGCGGCAGCCGCTCCAGCCGCTACCGAGTGGAGCGGCTGCCACGGCTGGAGGGCTACCGCGGCTGGAGCGGCTGCCGCGGCTGGAGCAGTGCAGTGAGTCCAGGGAGTGCAAAGGCACCAGTGGGGATGGAGTGCAGTGAGTCCAAAGACTTCACTGTCACCACTGGGAATGCAGTGCAGTGAGTCCAGGGAGTGCACTTGCACCACTGGGGATGCAGTGCAGTGACTCCAGTGAGTGCACTGACACCACTGGGGATGCACTTCAGTCAGTCCAGTGAGTGTACTGGCACCACTGGGGATGCACTGCAGTGAGTCAAGAGAGTGCACTGGCAGGACTGGGGATGCAGTGCAGTGAGTCCAGAGAGTGCACTGGCACCACTGGGGATGCCCTGCAGTGAGTCCTGAGAGCGCACTGGCACCACTGGGGATGCAGTGCAGTGAGTCCAGAGAGCGCACTGGCACCAGTGGGAATGCGGTGCAGTGAGTCCAGAGAGTGCAATGGCACCACTGGGGATGCACTGCAGTGAGTCCAGAGAGTGCACTAGCACCACTGGGGATGCAGAGCAGTGAGTCCAGAGAGTGCACTGGCACCACTGAGAATGCATTTCAGTGAGTCCAGAGAGTGCCGTTCCAGCCTCGGCATCCGCTCCAGCCGAGTCAACCCCGCGGTAGCCCCTCCAGCCGCGGCAGACGCTCCAGCCGCGGCAGCCGCTCCAGCCGCTCCAGCCGCGGCAGCCGCTCCAGCCCCTCCAGCCGCGCCAGCCTCTCCATCCGCGGCAGCCGCTCCAGCCGCGGCAGCCGCTCCAGCCGCTCCAGCCGAGGCAGCCGCTCAGCCGCTACCGAGTGGAGCGGCTGCCACGGCTGGAGGGCTACCGCGGCTGGAGCGGCTGCCGCGGCTGGAGCAGTGCAGTGAGTCCAGGGAGTGCAAAGGCACCAGTGGGGATGGAGTGCAGTGAGTCCAAAGACTTCAATGTCACCACTGGGAATGCACTTCAGTCAGTCCAGTGAGTGTACTGGCACCACTGGGGATGCACAGCAGTGAGTCCAGAGAGTGCATTGGCACCACTGGGGATGCAGTGCAGTGAGTCCAGAGAGTGCACTGGCACCATTGGAGATGCAGTGCAGTGAGTCCAGAGAGTGCACTGGCACCACTGGGGATGCAGTGCAGTGAGTCCAGAGAGTGCACTGGCACCAGTGGGGATGCAGTGCAGTGAGTCCAGAGAGTGCACTGGCACCAGTGGGGATTCAGTGCAGTGAGTCCAGAGAGTGCTCTGGCACCACTGGAGATGCACTTCAGTGAGTGCAGAGACTGCACTGGCACCACTGGGGATGCAGTGCAGTGAGTCCAGTGAGTGTACTGGCACCACTGGGGATGCACTGCAGTGAGTCCAGAGAGTGCATTGGCACCACTTGGGATGCACTGCAGTGAGTCCAGAGAGTGCACTGGCACCAGTGGGGATGCAGTGCAGTGAGTCCAGAGAGTGCACTGGCACCATTGGAGATGCAGTGCAGTGAGTCCAGAGAGTGCACTGGCACCACTGGGGATGCAGTGCAGTGAGTCCAGAGAGTGCACTGGCACCACTGGGGATGCAGTGCAGTGAGTCCAGAGAGTGCACTGGCACCACTGGGGATGCAGTGCAGTGAGTCCAGAGAGTGCACTGACACCAGTGGGAATGCGGTGCAGTGAGTCCAGAGAGTGCACTGGCACCACTGGGGATGCACTGCAGTGAGTCCAGAGAGTGCACTGGCTCCACTGAGAATGCACTTCAGTGAGTCCAGAGAGTGCACTGGCTCCACTGAGAATGCACTTCAGTGAGTCCAGAGAGTGCACTGGCACCACTGTGGATGCAGTGCAGTGAGTCCAGCGAATGCACTGGCACCACTGGGGATACGGTGCCGGGAGTCCAGAGAGTGCACTGACACCACTGGGGATGCAGTGCAGTGAGTCCACAGAGTGCACTGACACCAGTGGGAATGCGGTGCAGTGAGTCCAGAGAGTGCACTGGCACCACTGGGGATGCACTGCAGTGAGTCCAGAGTGCACTAGCACCACTGGGGATGCAGAGCAGTGAGTCCAGAGAGTGCACTGGCACCATTGGAGATGCAGTGCAGTGAGTCCAGAGAGTGCACTGGCACCATTGGAGATGCAGTGCAGTGAGTCCAGAGAGTGCACTGGCACCACTGGGGATGCAGTGCAGTGAGTCCAGAGAGTGCACTGGCACCACTGGGGATGCAGTGCAGTGAGTCCAGAGAGTGCACTGACACCAGTGGGAATGCGGTGCAGTGAGTCCAGAGAGTGCACTGGCACCACTGGGGATGCACTGCAGTGAGTCCAGAGAGTGCACTGGCTCCACTGAGAATGCACTTCAGTGAGTCCAGAGAGTGCACTGGCTCCACTGAGAATGCACTTCAGTGAGTCCAGAGAGTGCACTGGCACCAGTGTGGATGCAGTGCAGTGAGTCCAGCGAATGCACTGGCACCACTGGGGATACGGTGCCGGGAGTCCAGAGAGTGCACTGACACCACTGGGGATGCAGTGCAGTGAGTCCACAGAGTGCACTGACACCAGTGGGAATGCGGTGCAGTGAGTCCAGAGAGTGCACTGGCACCACTGGGGATGCACTGCAGTGAGTCCAGAGTGCACTAGCACCACTGGGGATGCAGAGCAGTGAGTCCAGAGAGTGCACTGGCACCACTGAGAATGCATTTCAGTGAGTCCAGAGAGTGCCGTTCCAGCCTCGGTATCCGCTCCAGCCGAGTCAACCACGCGGTAGGCCCTTCAGCCGCGGCAGACGCTCCAGCCGCGGCAGCCGCTCCAGCCGCTCCAGCCGCGGCAGCCGCTCCAGCCCCTCCAGCCGCGCCAGCCTCTCCATCCGCGGCAGCCGTTCCAGCCGCGGCAGCCGCTCCAGCCGCTCCAGCCGCGGCAGCCGCTCCAGCCGCTACCGAGTGGAGCGGCTGCCACGGCTGGAGGGCTACCGCGGCTGGAGCGGCTGCCGCGGCTGGAGCAGTGCAGTGAGTCCAGGGAGTGCAAAGGCACCAGTGGGGATGGAGTGCAGTGAGTCCAAAGACTTCAATGTCACCACTGGGAATGCACTTCAGTCAGTCCAGTGAGTGTACTGGCACCACTGGGGATGCACAGCAGTGAGTCCAGAGAGTGCATTGGCACCACTGGGGATGCAGTGCAGTGAGTCCAGAGAGTGCACTGGCACCATTGGAGATGCAGTGCAGTGAGTCCAGAGAGTGCACTGGCACCACTGGGGATGCAGTGCAGTGAGTCCAGAGAGTGCACTGGCACCAGTGGGGATGCAGTGCAGAGTGTCCAGAGAGTGCACTGGCACCACTGGGATGCACTGCAGTGAGTCCAGAGAGTGCTCTGGCACCACTGGAGATGCACTTCAGTGAGTGCAGAGACTGCACTGGCACCACTGGGGATGCAGTGCAGTGAGTCCAGTGAGTGTACTGGCACCACTGGGGATGCACTGCAGTGAGTCCAGAGAGTGCATTGGCACCACTTGGGATGCACTGCAGTGAGTCCAGAGAGTGCACTGGCACCACTGGGGATGCAGTGCAGTGAGTCCAGAGAGTGCACTGGCTCCACTGAGAATGCACTTCAGTGAGTCCAGAGAGTGCACTGGCACCACTGTGGATGCAGTGCCGTGAGTCCAGCGAATGCACTGGCACCACTGGGGATACGGTGCCGGGAGTCCAGAGAGTGCACTGACACCACTGGGGATGCAGTGCAGTGAGTCCACAGAGTGCACTGACACCAGTGGGAATGCGGTGCAGTGAGTCCAGAGAGTGCACTGGCACCACTGGGGATGCACTGCAGTGAGTCCAGAGTGCACTAGCACCACTGGGGATGCAGAGCAGTGAGTCCAGAGAGTGCACTGGCACCACTGAGAATGCATTTCAGTGAGTCCAGAGAGTGCCGTTCCAGCCTCGGTATCCGCTCCAGCCGAGTCAACCCCGCGGTAGGCCCTCCAGCCGCGGCAGACGCTCCAGCCGCGGCAGCCGCTCCAGCCGCGGCAGCCGCTCCAGCCCCTCCAGCCTCGCCAGCCTCTCCATCCGCGGCAGCCGCTCCAGCCGCGGCAGCCGCTCCAGCCGCTCCAACCGCGGCAGCCGCTCCAGCCGCTACCGAGTGGAGCGGCTGCCACGGCTGGAGGGCTACCGCGGCTGGAGCGGCTGCCGCGGCTGGAGCAGTGCAGTGAGTCCAGGGAGTGCAAAGGCACCAGTGGGGATGGAGTGCAGTGAGTCCAAAGACTTCACTGTCACCACTGGGAATGCAGTGCAGTGAGTCCAGGGAGTGCACTTGCACCACTGGGGATGCAGTGCAGTGACTCCAGTGAGTGCACTGACACCACTGGGGATGCACTTCAGTCAGTCCAGTGAGTGTACTGGCACCACTGGGGATGCACTGCAGTGAGTCAAGAGAGTGCACTGGCAGGACTGGGGATGCAGTGCAGTGAGTCCAGAGAGTGCACTGGCACCACTGGGGATGCACTGCAGTGAGTCCAGAGAGTGCACTGGCACCACTGAGAATGCATTTCAGTGAGTCCAGAGAGTGCCGTTCCAGCCTCGGCATCCGCTCCAGCCGAGTCAACCCCGCGGTAGCCCCTCCAGCCGCGGCAGACGCTCCAGCCGCGGCAGCCGCTCCAGCCGCTCCAGCCGCGGCAGCCGCTCCAGCCCCTCCAGCCGCGCCAGCCTCTCCAGCCGCGGCAGCCGCTCCAGCCGCGGTAGCCCTCCAGCCGTGGCAGCCGCTCCACTCGGTAGCGGCTGGAGCGGCTGCCGCGGCTGGAGCGGCTGGAGCGGCTGCCGCGACTGGAGCGGCTGCCGCGGTTGGAGCGGCTGCCGCGGCTGGAGCGGCTGGAGCGGATGCCGCGGCTGGAGCGGCTGGAGCGGCTGCCGCGGCTGGAGCGGCTGGCGCGGCTGGAGGAGCTACCGCGGCTGGAGCGGTTAACGCGGCTGGAGCGGATGCCGAGGCTGGAGCGGATGCCGCGGCTGGTGCGCCTGGAGAGGCTGCCGCGGCTGGAGCAGTGCAGTGAGTCCAGAGAGTGCACTGGCACCATTGGGGATGCAGTGCAGTGAGTCCAGAGAGTGCACTGGCAGGACTGGGGATGCAGTGCAGTGAGTCCAGAGAGTGCACTGGCACCACTGAGGATGCAATGCAGTGAGTCCAGAGAGTGCACTGGCACCAATGGGCATGCAGTGCTGTGAGTCCAGAGAGTGCACTGGCACCACTGGGGATGCACTTCAGTCAGTCCAGTGAGTGTACTGGCACCACTGGGGATGCACTGCAGTGAGTCAAGAGAGTGCACTGGCAGGACTGGGGATGCAGTGCAGTGAGTCCAGAGAGTGCACTGGCACCACTGGGGATGCCCTGCAGTGAGTCCTGAGAGCGCACTGGCACCACTGGGGATGCAGTGCAGTGAGTCCAGAGAGCGCACTGGCACCAGTGGGAATGCGGTGCAGTGAGTCCAGAGAGTGCAATGGCACCACTGGGGATGCACTGCAGTGAGTCCAGAGAGTGCACTAGCACCACTGGGGATGCAGAGCAGTGAGTCCAGAGAGTGCACTGGCACCACTGAGAATGCATTTCAGTGAGTCCAGAGAGTGCCGTTCCAGCCTCGGCATCCGCTCCAGCCGAGTCAACCCCGCGGTAGCCCCTCCAGCCGCGGCAGACGCTCCAGCCGCGGCAGCCGCTCCAGCCGCTCCAGCCGCGGCAGCCGCTCCAGCCGCTACCGAGTGGAGCGGCTGCCACGGCTGGAGGGCTACCGCGGCTGGAGCGGCTGCCGCGGCTGGAGCAGTGCAGTGAGTCCAGGGAGTGCAAAGGCACCAGTGGGGATGGAGTGCAGTGAGTCCAAAGACTTCAATGTCACCACTGGGAATGCACTTCAGTCAGTCCAGTGAGTGTACTGGCACCACTGGGGATGCACAGCAGTGAGTCCAGAGAGTGCATTGGCACCACTGGGGATGCAGTGCAGTGAGTCCAGAGAGTGCACTGGCACCATTGGAGATGCAGTGCAGTGAGTCCAGAGAGTGCACTGGCACCACTGGGGATGCAGTGCAGTGAGTCCAGAGAGTGCACTGGCACCAGTGGGGATGCAGTGCAGAGTGTCCAGAGAGTGCACTGGCACCACAGGTGATGCACTGCAGTGAGTCCAGAGAGTGCTCTGGCACCACTGGAGATGCACTTCAGTGAGTGCAGAGACTGCACTGGCACCACTGGGGATGCAGTGCAGTGAGTCCAGTGAGTGTACTGGCACCACTGGGGATGCACTGCAGTGAGTCCAGAGAGTGCATTGGCACCACTTGGGATGCACTGCAGTGAGTCCAGAGAGTGCACTGGCACCACTGGGGATGCAGTGCAGTGAGTCCAGAGAGTGCACTGGCTCCACTGAGAATGCACTTCAGTGAGTCCAGAGAGTGCACTGGCACCACTGTGGATGCAGTGCCGTGAGTCCAGCGAATGCACTGGCACCACTGGGGATACGGTGCCGGGAGTCCAGAGAGTGCACTGACACCACTGGGGATGCAGTGCAGTGAGTCCACAGAGTGCACTGACACCAGTGGGAATGCGGTGCAGTGAGTCCAGAGAGTGTACTGGCACCACTGGGGATGCACTGCAGTGAGTCAAGAGAGTGCACTGGCAGGACTGGGGATGCAGTGCAGTGAGTCCAGAGAGTGCACTGGCACCACTGGGGATGCCCTGCAGTGAGTCCTGAGAGCGCACTGGCACCACTGGGGATGCAGTGCAGTGAGTCCAGAGAGCGCACTGGCACCAGTGGGAATGCGGTGCAGTGAGTCCAGAGAGTGCAATGGCACCACTGGGGATGCACTGCAGTGAGTCCAGAGAGTGCACTAGCACCACTGGGGATGCAGAGCAGTGAGTCCAGAGAGTGCACTGGCACCACTGAGAATGCATTTCAGTGAGTCCAGAGAGTGCCGTTCCAGCCTCGGCATCCGCTCCAGCCGAGTCAACCCCGCGGTAGCCCCTCCAGCCGCGGCAGACGCTCCAGCCGCGGCAGCCGCGCCAGCCTCTCCATCCGCGGCAGCCGCTCCAGCCGCGGCAGCCGCTCCAGCCGCTCCAGCCGCGGCAGCCGCTCCAGCCGCTACCGAGTGGAGCGGCTGCCACGGCTGGAGGGCTACCGCGGCTGGAGCGGCTGCCGCGGCTGGAGCAGTGCAGTGAGTCCAGGGAGTGCAAAGGCACCAGTGGGGATGGAGTGCAGTGAGTCCAAAGACTTCAATGTCACCACTGGGAATGCACTTCAGTCAGTCCAGTGAGTGTACTGGCACCACTGGGGATGCACAGCAGTGAGTCCAGAGAGTGCATTGGCACCACTGGGGATGCAGTGCAGTGAGTCCAGAGAGTGCACTGGCACCATTGGAGATGCAGTGCAGTGAGTCCAGAGAGTGCACTGGCACCACTGGGGATGCAGTGCAGTGAGTCCAGAGAGTGCACTGGCACCAGTGGGGATGCAGTGCAGAGTGTCCAGAGAGTGCACTGGCACCACTGGGATGCACTGCAGTGAGTCCAGAGAGTGCTCTGGCACCACTGGAGATGCACTTCAGTGAGTGCAGAGACTGCACTGGCACCACTGGGGATGCAGTGCAGTGAGTCCAGTGAGTGTACTGGCACTACTGGGGATGCACTGCAGTGAGTCCAGAGAGTGCATTGGCACCACTTGGGATGCACTGCAGTGAGTCCAGAGAGTGCACTGGCACCACTGGGGATGCAGTGCAGTGAGTCCAGAGAGTGCACTGGCTCCACTGAGAATGCACTTCAGTGAGTCCAGAGAGCGAACTGGCACCACTGTGGATGCAGTGCCGTGAGTCCAGCGAATGCACTGGCACCACTGGGGATACGGTGCCGGGAGTCCAGAGAGTGCACTGACACCACTGGGGATGCAGTGCAGTGAGTCCACAGAGTGCACTGACACCAGTGGGAATGCGGTGCAGTGAGTCCAGAGAGTGCACTGGCACCACTGGGGATGCACTGCAGTGAGTCCAGAGTGCACTAGCACCACTGGGGATGCAGAGCAGTGAGTCCAGAGAGTGCACTGGCACCACTGAGAATGCATTTCAGTGAGTCCAGAGAGTGCCGTTCCAGCCTCGGTATCCGCTCCAGCCGAGTCAACCCCGCGGTAGGCCCTCCAGCCGCGGCAGACGCTCCAGCCGCGGCAGCCGCTCCAGCCGCTCCAGCCGCGGCAGCCGCTCCAGCCCCTCCAGCCTCGCCAGCCTCTCCATCCGCGGCAGCCGCTCCAGCCGCGGCAGCCGCTCCAGCCGCTCCAACCGCGGCAGCCGCTCCAGCCGCTACCGAGTGGAGCGGCTGCCACGGCTGGAGGGCTACCGCGGCTGGAGCGGCTGCCGCGGCTGGAGCAGTGCAGTGAGTCCAGGGAGTGCAAAGGCACCAGTGGGGATGGAGTGCAGTGAGTCCAAAGACTTCACTGTCACCACTGGGAATGCAGTGCAGTGAGTCCAGGGAGTGCACTTGCACCACTGGGGATGCAGTGCAGTGACTCCAGTGAGTGCACTGACACCACTGGGGATGCACTTCAGTCAGTCCAGTGAGTGTACTGGCACCACTGGGGATGCACTGCAGTGAGTCAAGAGAGTGCACTGGCACCACTGGGGATGCAGTGCAGTGAGTCCAGAGAGTGCACTGGCACCACTGGGGATGCCCTGCAGTGAGTCCTGAGAGCGCACTGGCACCACTGGGGATGCAGTGCAGTGAGTCCAGAGAGCGCACTGGCACCAGTGGGAATGCGGTGCAGTGAGTCCAGAGAGTGCAATGGCACCACTGGGGATGCACTGCAGTGAGTCCAGAGAGTGCACTAGCACCACTGGGGATGCAGAGCAGTGAGTCCAGAGAGTGCACTGGCACCACTGAGAATGCATTTCAGTGAGTCCAGAGAGTGCCGTTCCAGCCTCGGCATCCGCTCCAGCCGAGTCAACCCCGCGGTAGCCCCTCCAGCCGCGGCAGACGCTCCAGCCGCGGCAGCCGCTCCAGCCGCTCCAGCCGCGGCAGCCGCTCCAGCCGCTCCAGCCGCGGCAGCCGCTCCAGCCGCTACCGAGTGGAGCGGCTGCCACGGCTGGAGGGCTACCGCGGCTGGAGCGGCTGCCGCGGCTGGAGCAGTGCAGTGAGTCCAGGGAGTGCAAAGGCACCAGTGGGGATGGAGTGCAGTGAGTCCAAAGACTTCAATGTCACCACTGGGAATGCACTTCAGTCAGTCCAGTGAGTGTACTGGCACCACTGGGGATGCACAGCAGTGAGTCCAGAGAGTGCATTGGCACCACTGGGGATGCAGTGCAGTGAGTCCAGAGAGTGCACTGGCACCATTGGAGATGCAGTGCAGTGAGTCCAGAGAGTGCACTGGCACCACTGGGGATGCAGTGCAGTGAGTCCAGAGAGTGCACTGGCACCAGTGGGGATGCAGTGCAGAGTGTCCAGAGAGTGCACTGGCACCACTGGGATGCACTGCAGTGAGTCCAGAGAGTGCTCTGGCACCACTGGAGATGCACTTCAGTGAGTGCAGAGACTGCACTGGCACCACTGGGGATGCAGTGCAGTGAGTCCAGTGAGTGTACTGGCACCACTGGGGATGCACTGCAGTGAGTCCAGAGAGTGCATTGGCACCACTTGGGATGCACTGCAGTGAGTCCAGAGAGTGCACTGGCACCAGTGGGGATGCAGTGCAGTGAGTCCAGAGAGTGCACTGGCTCCACTGAGAATGCACTTCAGTGAGTCCAGAGAGTGCACTGGCACCACTGTGGATGCAGTGCCGTGAGTCCAGCGAATGCACTGGCACCACTGGGGATACGGTGCCGGGAGTCCAGAGAGTGCACTGACACCACTGGGGATGCAGTGCAGTGAGTCCACAGAGTGCACTGACACCAGTGGGAATGCGGTGCAGTGAGTCCAGAGAGTGCACTGGCACCACTGGGGATGCACTGCAGTGAGTCCAGAGTGCACTAGCACCACTGGGGATGCAGAGCAGTGAGTCCAGAGAGTGCACTGGCACCACTGAGAATGCATTTCAGTGAGTCCAGAGAGTGCCGTTCCAGCCTCGGTATCCGCTCCAGCCGAGTCAACCCCGCGGTAGGCCCTCCAGCCGCGGCAGACGCTCCAGCCGCGGCAGCCGCTCCAGCCGCTCCAGCCGCGGCAGCCGCTCCAGCCCCTCCAGCCTCGCCAGCCTCTCCATCCGCGGCAGCCGCTCCAGCCGCGGCAGCCGCTCCAGCCGCTCCAACCGCGGCAGCCGCTCCAGCCGCTACCGAGTGGAGCGGCTGCCACGGCTGGAGGGCTACCGCGGCTGGAGCGGCTGCCGCGGCTGGAGCAGTGCAGTGAGTCCAGGGAGTGCAAAGGCACCAGTGGGGATGGAGTGCAGTGAGTCCAAAGACTTCACTGTCACCACTGGGAATGCAGTGCAGTGAGTCCAGGGAGTGCACTTGCACCACTGGGGATGCAGTGCAGTGACTCCAGTGAGTGCACTGACACCACTGGGGATGCACTTCAGTCAGTCCAGTGAGTGTACTGGCACCACTGGGGATGCACTGCAGTGAGTCAAGAGAGTGCACTGGCACCACTGGGGATGCACTGCAGTGAGTCCAGAGAGTGCACTGGCACCACTGAGAATGCATTTCAGTGAGTCCAGAGAGTGCCGTTCCAGCCTCGGCATCCGCTCCAGCCGAGTCAACCCCGCGGTAGCCCCTCCAGCCGCGGCAGACGCTCCAGCCGCGGCAGCCGCTCCAGCCGCTCCAACCGCGGCAGCCGCTCCAGCCGCTACCGAGTGGAGCGGCTGCCACGGCTGGAGGGCTACCGCGGCTGGAGCGGCTGCCGCGGCTGGAGCAGTGCAGTGAGTCCAGGGAGTGCAAAGGCACCAGTGGGGATGGAGTGCAGTGAGTCCAAAGACTTCACTGTCACCACTGGGAATGCAGTGCAGTGAGTCCAGGGAGTGCACTGACACCACTGGGGATGCACTTCAGTCGGTCCAGTGAGTGTACTGGCACCACTGGGGATGCACTGCAGTGAGTCAAGAGAGTGCACTGGCAGGACTGGGGATGCAGTGCAGTGAGTCCAGAGAGTGCACTGGCACCACTGGGGATGCCCTGCAGTGAGTCCTGAGAGCGCACTGGCACCACTGGGGATGCAGTGCAGTGAGTCCAGAGAGCGCACTGGCACCAGTGGGAATGCGGTGCAGTGAGTCCAGAGAGTGCAATGGCACCACTGGGGATGCACTGCAGTGAGTCCAGAGAGTGCACTAGCACCACTGGGGATGCAGAGCAGTGAGTCCAGAGAGTGCACTGGCACCACTGAGAATGCATTTCAGTGAGTCCAGAGAGTGCCGTTCCAGCCTCGGCATCCGCTCCAGCCGAGTCAACCCCGCGGTAGCCCCTCCAGCCGCGGCAGACGCTCCAGCCGCGGCAGCCGCTCCAGCCGCTCCAGCCGCGGCAGCCGCTCCAGCCCCTCCAGCCGCGCCAGCCTCTCCAGCCGCGGCAGCCGCTCCAGCCGCGGTAGCCCTCCAGCCGTGGCAGCCGCTCCACTCGGTAGCGGCTGGAGCGGCTGCCGCGGCTGCCGCGGCTGGAGCGGCTGCCGCGACTGGAGCGGCTGCCGCGGTTGGAGCGGCTGCCGCGGCTGGAGCGGCTGGAGCGGATGCCGCGGCTGGAGCGGCTGGAGCGGCTGCCGCGGCTGGAGCGGCTGGCGCGGCTGGAGGAGCTACCGCGGCTGGAGCGGTTAACGCGGCTGGAGCGGATGCCGAGGCTGGAGCGGATGCCGCGGCTGGTGCGCCTGGAGAGGCTGCCGCGGCTGGAGCAGTGCAGTGAGTCCAGAGAGTGCACTGGCACCATTGGGGATGCAGTGCAGTGAGTCCAGAGAGTGCACTGGCAGGACTGGGGATGCAGTGCAGTGAGTCCAGAGAGTGCACTGGCACCACTGAGGATGCAATGCAGTGAGTCCAGAGAGTGCACTGGCACCACTGGGCATGCAGTGCTGTGAGTCCAGAGAGTGCACTGGCACCACTGGGGATGCACTTCAGTCAGTCCAGTGAGTGTACTGGCACCACTGGGGATGCACTGCAGTGAGTCAAGAGAGTGCACTGGCAGGACTGGGGATGCAGTGCAGTGAGTCCAGAGAGTGCACTGGCACCACTGGGGATGCCCTGCAGTGAGTCCTGAGAGCGCACTGGCACCACTGGGGATGCAGTGCAGTGAGTCCAGAGAGAGCACTGGCACCAGTGGGAATGCGGTGCAGTGAGTCCAGAGAGTGCAATGGCACCACTGGGGATGCACTGCAGTGAGTCCAGAGAGTGCACTAGCACCACTGGGGATGCAGAGCAGTGAGTCCAGAGAGTGCACTGGCACCACTGAGAATGCATTTCAGTGAGTCCAGAGAGTGCCGTTCCAGCCTCGGCATCCGCTCCAGCCGAGTCAACCCCGCGGTAGCCCCTCCAGCCGCGGCAGACGCTCCAGCCGCGGCAGCCGCTCCAGCCGCTCCAGCCGCGGCAGCCGCTCCAGCCCCTCCAGCCGCGCCAGCCTCTCCATCCGCGGCAGCCGCTCCAGCCGCGGCAGCCGCTCCAGCCGCGGCAGCCGCTCCAGCCGCTACCGAGTGGAGCGGCTGCCACGGCTGGAGGGCTACCGCGGCTGGAGCGGCTGCCGCGGCTGGAGCAGTGCAGTGAGTCCAGGGAGTGCAAAGGCACCAGTGGGGATGGAGTGCAGTGAGTCCAAAGACTTCAATGTCACCACTGGGAATGCACTTCAGTCAGTCCAGTGAGTGTACTGGCACCACTGGGGATGCACAGCAGTGAGTCCAGAGAGTGCATTGGCACCACTGGGGATGCAGTGCAGTGAGTCCAGAGAGTGCACTGGCACCATTGGAGATGCAGTGCAGTGAGTCCAGAGAGTGCACTGGCACCACTGGGGATGCAGTGCAGTGAGTCCAGAGAGTGCACTGGCACCAGTGGGGATGCAGTGCAGAGTGTCCAGAGAGTGCACTGGCACCACTGGGATGCACTGCAGTGAGTCCAGAGAGTGCTCTGGCACCACTGGAGATGCACTTCAGTGAGTGCAGAGACTGCACTGGCACCACTGGGGATGCAGTGCAGTGAGTCCAGTGAGTGTACTGGCACCACTGGGGATGCACTGCAGTGAGTCCAGAGAGTGCATTGGCACCACTTGGGATGCACTGCAGTGAGTCCAGAGAGTGCACTGGCACCACTGGGGATGCAGTGCAGTGAGTCCAGAGAGTGCACTGGCTCCACTGAGAATGCACTTCAGTGAGTCCAGAGAGTGCACTGGCACCACTGTGGATGCAGTGCCGTGAGTCCAGCGAATGCAGTGGCACCACTGGGGATACGGTGCCGGGAGTCCAGAGAGTGCACTGACACCACTGGGGATGCAGTGCAGTGAGTCCACAGAGTGCACTGACACCAGTGGGAATGCGGTGCAGTGAGTCCAGAGAGTGCACTGGCACCACTGGGGATGCACTGCAGTGAGTCCAGAGTGCACTAGCACCACTGGGGATGCAGAGCAGTGAGTCCAGAGAGTGCACTGGCACCACTGAGAATGCATTTCAGTGAGTCCAGAGAGTGCCGTTCCAGCCTCGGTATCCGCTCCAGCCGAGTCAACCCCGCGGTAGGCCGTCCAGCCGCGGCAGACGCTCCAGCCGCGGCAGCCGCTCCAGCCGCTCCAGCCGCGGCAGCCGCTCCAGCCCCTCCAGCCTCGCCAGCCTCTCCATCCGCGGCAGCCGCTCCAGCCGCGGCAGCCGCTCCAGCCGCTCCAACCGCGGCAGCCGCTCCAGCCGCTACCGAGTGGAGCGGCTGCCACGGCTGGAGGGCTACCGCGGCTGGAGCGGCTGCCGCGGCTGGAGCAGTGCAGTGAGTCCAGGGAGTGCAAAGGCACCAGTGGGGATGGAGTGCAGTGAGTCCAAAGACTTCACTGTCACCACTGGGAATGCAGTGCAGTGAGTCCAGGGAGTGCACTTGCACCACTGGGGATGCAGTGCAGTGACTCCAGTGAGTGCACTGACACCACTGGGGATGCACTTCAGTCAGTCCAGTGAGTGTACTGGCACCACTGTGGATGCACTGCAGTGAGTCAAGAGAGTGCACTGGCAGGACTGGGGATGCAGTGCAGTGAGTCCAGAGAGTGCACTGGCACCACTGGGGATGCCCTGCAGTGAGTCCTGAGAGCGCACTGGCACCACTGGGGATGCAGTGCAGTGAGTCCAGAGAGCGCACTGGCACCAGTGGGAATGCGGTGCAGTGAGTCCAGAGAGTGCAATGGCACCACTGGGGATGCACTGCAGTGAGTCCAGAGAGTGCACTAGCACCACTGGGGATGCAGAGCAGTGAGTCCAGAGAGTGTACTGGCACCACTGAGAATGCATTTCAGTGAGTCCAGAGAGTGCCGTTCCAGCCTCGGCATCCGCTCCAGCCGAGTCAACCCCGCGGTAGCCCCTCCAGCCGCGGCAGACGCTCCAGCCGCGGCAGCCGCTCCAGCCGCTCCAGCCGCGGCAGCCGCTCCAGCCCCTCCAGCCGCGCCAGCCTCTCCATCCGCGGCAGCCGCTCCAGCCGCGGCAGCCGCTCCAGCCGCTCCAGCCGCGGCAGCCGCTCCAGCCGCTACCGAGTGGAGCGGCTGCCGCGGCTGGAGGGCTACCGCGGCTGGAGCGGCTGCCGCGGCTGGAGCAGTGCAGTGAGTCCAGGGAGTGCAAAGGCACCAGTGGGGATGGAGTGCAGTGAGTCCAAAGACTTCAATGTCACCACTGGGAATGCACTTCAGTCAGTCCAGTGAGTGTACTGGCACCACTGGGGATGCACAGCAGTGAGTCCAGAGAGTGCATTGGCACCACTGGGGATGCAGTGCAGTGAGTCCAGAGAGTGCACTGGCACCATTGGAGATGCAGTGCAGTGAGTCCAGAGAGTGCACTGGCACCACTGGGGATGCAGTGCAGTGAGTCCAGAGAGTGCACTGGCACCAGTGGGGATGCAGTGCAGAGTGTCCAGAGAGTGCACTGGCACCACTGGGATGCACTGCAGTGAGTCCAGAGAGTGCTCTGGCACCACTGGAGATGCACTTCAGTGAGTGCAGAGACTGCACTGGCACCACTGGGGATGCAGTGCAGTGAGTCCAGTGAGTGTACTGGCACCACTGGGGATGCACTGCAGTGAGTCCAGAGAGTGCATTGGCACCACTTGGGATGCACTGCAGTGAGTCCAGAGAGTGCACTGGCACCACTGGGGATGCAGTGCCGTGAGTCCAGAGAGTGCACTGGCACCACTGGGGATACGGTGCCGGGAGTCCAGAGAGTGCACTGACACCACTGGGGATGCAGTGCAGTGAGTCCACAGAGTGCACTGACACCAGTGGGAATGCGGTGCAGTGAGTCCAGAGAGTGCACTGGCACCACTGGGGATGCACTGCAGTGAGTCCAGAGTGCACTAGCACCACTGGGGATGCAGAGCAGTGAGTCCAGAGAGTGCACTGGCACCACTGAGAATGCATTTCAGTGAGTCCAGAGAGTGCCGTTCCAGCCTCGGTATCCGCTCCAGCCGAGTCAACCCCGCGGTAGGCCCTCCAGCCGCGGCAGACGCTCCAGCCGCGGCAGCCGCTCCAGCCGCTCCAGCCGCGGCAGCCGCTCCAGCCCCTCCAGCCTCGCCAGCCTCTCCATCCGCGGCAGCCGCTCCAGCCGCGGCAGCCGCTCCAGCCGCTCCAACCGCGGCAGCCGCTCCAGCCGCTACCGAGTGGAGCGGCTGCCACGGCTGGAGGGCTACCGCGGCTGGAGCGGCTGCCGCGGCTGGAGCAGTGCAGTGAGTCCAGGGAGTGCAAAGGCACCAGTGGGGATGGAGTGCAGTGAGTCCAAAGACTTCACTGTCACCACTGGGAATGCAGTGCAGTGAGTCCAGGGAGTGCACTTGCACCACTGGGGATGCAGTGCAGTGACTCCAGTGAGTGCACTGACACCACTGGGGATGCACTTCAGTCAGTCCAGTGAGTGTACTGGCACCACTGGGGATGCACTGCAGTGAGTCAAGAGAGTGCACTGGCAGGACTGGGGATGCAGTGCAGTGAGTCCAGAGAGTGCACTGGCACCACTGGGGATGCCCTGCAGTGAGTCCTGAGAGCGCACTGGCACCACTGGGGATGCAGTGCAGTGAGTCCAGAGAGCGCACTGGCACCAGTGGGAATGCGGTGCAGTGAGTCCAGAGAGTGCAATGGCACCACTGGGGATGCACTGCAGTGAGTCCAGAGAGTGCACTAGCACCACTGGGGATGCAGAGCAGTGAGTCCAGAGAGTGCACTGGCACCACTGAGAATGCATTTCAGTGAGTCCAGAGAGTGCCGTTCCAGCCTCGGCATCCGCTCCAGCCGAGTCAACCCCGCGGTAGCCCCTCCAGCCGCGGCAGACGCTCCAGCCGCGGCAGCCGCTCCAGCCGCTCCAGCCGCGGCAGCCGCTCCAGCCCCTCCAGCCGCGCCAGCCTCTCCATCCGCGGCAGCCGCTCCAGCCGCGGCAGCCGCTCCAGCCGCTCCAGCCGCGGCAGCCGCTCCAGCCGCTACCGAGTGGAGCGGCTGCCACGGCTGGAGGGCTACCGCGGCTGGAGCGGCTGCCGCGGCTGGAGCAGTGCAGTGAGTCCAGGGAGTGCAAAGGCACCAGTGGGGATGGAGTGCAGTGAGTCCAAAGACTTCAATGTCACCACTGGGAATGCACTTCAGTCAGTCCAGTGAGTGTACTGGCACCACTGGGGATGCACAGCAGTGAGTCCAGAGAGTGCATTGGCACCACTGGGGATGCAGTGCAGTGAGTCCAGAGAGTGCACTGGCACCATTGGAGATGCAGTGCAGTGAGTCCAGAGAGTGCACTGGCACCACTGGGGATGCAGTGCAGTGAGTCCAGAGAGTGCACTGGCACCAGTGGGGATGCAGTGCAGAGTGTCCAGAGAGTGCACTGGCATCACTGGGATGCACTGCAGTGAGTCCAGAGAGTGCTCTGGCACCACTGGAGATGCACTTCAGTGAGTGCAGAGACTGCACTGGCACCACTGGGGATGCAGTGCAGTGAGTCCAGTGAGTGTACTGGCACCACTGGGGATGCACTGCAGTGAGTCCAGAGAGTGCATTGGCACCACTTGGGATGCACTGCAGTGAGTCCAGAGAGTGCACTGGCACCACTGGGGATGCAGTGCAGTGAGTCCAGAGAGTGCACTGGCTCCACTGAGAATGCACTTCAGTGAGTCCAGAGAGTGCACTGGCACCACTGTGGATGCAGTGCCGTGAGTCCAGCGAATGCAGTGGCACCACTGGGGATACGGTGCCGGGAGTCCAGAGAGTGCACTGACACCACTGGGGATGCAGTGCAGTGAGTACACAGAGTGCACTGACACCAGTGGGAATGCGGTGCAGTGAGTCCAGAGAGTGCACTGGCACCACTGGGGATGCACTGCAGTGAGTCCAGAGTGCACTAGCACCACTGGGGATGCAGAGCAGTGAGTCCAGAGAGTGCACTGGCACCACTGAGAATGCATTTCAGTGAGTCCAGAGAGTGCCGTTCCAGCCTCGGTATCCGCTCCAGCCGAGTCAACCCCGCGGTAGGCCCTCCAGCCGCGGCAGACGCTCCAGCCGCGGCAGCCGCTCCAGCCGCTCCAGCCGCGGCAGCCGCTCCAGCCCCTCCAGCCTCGCCAGCCTCTCCATCCGCGGCAGCCGCTCCAGCCGCGGCAGCCGCTCCAGCCGCTCCAACCGCGGCAGCCGCTCCAGCCGCTACCGAGTGGAGCGGCTGCCACGGCTGGAGGGCTACCGCGGCTGGAGCGGCTGCCGCGGCTGGAGCAGTGCAGTGAGTCCAGGGAGTGCAAAGGCACCAGTGGGGATGGAGTGCAGTGAGTCCAAAGACTTCACTGTCACCACTGGGAATGCAGTGCAGTGAGTCCAGGGAGTGCACTTGCACCACTGGGGATGCAGTGCAGTGACTCCAGTGAGTGCACTGACACCACTGGGGATGCACTTCAGTCAGTCCAGTGAGTGTACTGGCACCACTGGGGATGCACTGCAGTGAGTCAAGAGAGTGCACTGGCAGGACTGGGGATGCAGTGCAGTGAGTCCAGAGAGTGCACTGGCACCACTGGGGATGCCCTGCAGTGAGTCCTGAGAGCGCACTGGCACCACTGGGGATGCAGTGCAGTGAGTCCAGAGAGCGCACTGGCACCAGTGGGAATGCGGTGCAGTGAGTCCAGAGAGTGCAATGGCACCACTGGGGATGCACTGCAGTGAGTCCAGAGAGTGCACTAGCACCACTGGGGATGCAGAGCAGTGAGTCCAGAGAGTGTACTGGCACCACTGAGAATGCATTTCAGTGAGTCCAGAGAGTGCCGTTCCAGCCTCGGCATCCGCTCCAGCCGAGTCAACCCCGCGGTAGCCCCTCCAGCCGCGGCAGACGCTCCAGCCGCGGCAGCCGCTCCAGCCGCTCCAGCCGCGGCAGCCGCTCCAGCCCCTCCAGCCGCGCCAGCCTCTCCATCCGCGGCAGCCGCTCCAGCCGCGGCAGCCGCTCCAGCCGCTCCAGCCGCGGCAGCCGCTCCAGCCGCTACCGAGTGGAGCGGCTGCCGCGGCTGGAGGGCTACCGCGGCTGGAGCGGCTGCCGCGGCTGGAGCAGTGCAGTGAGTCCAGGGAGTGCAAAGGCACCAGTGGGGATGGAGTGCAGTGAGTCCAAAGACTTCAATGTCACCACTGGGAATGCACTTCAGTCAGTCCAGTGAGTGTACTGGCACCACTGGGGATGCACAGCAGTGAGTCCAGAGAGTGCATTGGCACCACTGGGGATGCAGTGCAGTGAGTCCAGAGAGTGCACTGGCACCATTGGAGATGCAGTGCAGTGAGTCCAGAGAGTGCACTGGCACCACTGGGGATGCAGTGCAGTGAGTCCAGAGAGTGCACTGGCACCAGTGGGGATGCAGTGCAGAGTGTCCAGAGAGTGCACTGGCACCACTGGGATGCACTGCAGTGAGTCCAGAGAGTGCTCTGGCACCACTGGAGATGCACTTCAGTGAGTGCAGAGACTGCACTGGCACCACTGGGGATGCAGTGCAGTGAGTCCAGTGAGTGTACTGGCACCACTGGGGATGCACTCCAGTGAGTCCAGAGAGTGCATTGGCACCACTTGGGATGCACTGCAGTGAGTCCAGAGAGTGCACTGGCACCACTGGGGATGCAGTGCCGTGAGTCCAGAGAGTGCACTGGCACCACTGGGGATACGGTGCCGGGAGTCCAGAGAGTGCACTGACACCACTGGGGATGCAGTGCAGTGAGTCCACAGAGTGCACTGACACCAGTGGGAATGCGGTGCAGTGAGTCCAGAGAGTGCACTGGCACCACTGGGGATGCACTGCAGTGAGTCCAGAGTGCACTAGCACCACTGGGGATGCAGTGCAGTGAGTCCAGTGAGTGTACTGGCACCACTGGGGATGCACTGCAGAGTGTCCAGAGAGTGCACTGGCACCACTGGGATGCACTGCAGTGAGTCCAGAGAGTGCTCTGGCACCACTGGAGATGCACTTCAGTGAGTGCAGAGACTGCACTGGCACCACTGGGGATGCAGTGCAGTGAGTCCAGTGAGTGTACTGGCACCACTGGGGATGCAGTGCAGTGAGTCCAGAGAGTGCACTGGCTCCACTGAGAATGCACTTCAGTGAGTCCAGAGAGTGCACTGGCACCACTGTGGATGCAGTGCCGTGAGTCCAGCGAATGCACTGGCACCACTGGGGATACGGTGCCGGGAGTCCAGAGAGTGCACTGACACCACTGGGGATGCAGTGCAGTGAGTCCAGAGAGTGCACTGGCACAACTGGGGATGCCCTGCAGTGAGTCCAGAGAGTGCAATGGCACCACTGGGGATGCACTGCAGTGAGTCCAGAGAGTGCACTAGCACCACTGGGGATGCAGAGCAGTGAGTCCAGAGAGTGCACTGGCACCACTGAGAATGCATTTCAGTGAGTCCAGAGAGTGCCGTTCCAGCCTCGGCATCCGCTCCAGCCGAGTCAACCCCGCGGTAGCCCCTCCAGCCGCGGCAGACGCTCCAGCCGCGGCAGCCGCTCCAGCCGCTCCAGCCGCGGCAGCCGCTCCAGCCGCTACCGAGTGGAGCGGCTGCCACGGCTGGAGGGCTACCGCGGCTGGAGCGGCTGCCGCGGCTGGAGCAGTGCAGTGAGTCCAGGGAGTGCAAAGGCACCAGTGGGGATGGAGTGCAGTGAGTCCAAAGACTTCAATGTCACCACTGGGAATGCACTTCAGTCAGTCCAGTGAGTGTACTGGCACCACTGGGGATGCACAGCAGTGAGTCCAGAGAGTGCATTGGCACCACTGGGGATGCAGTGCAGTGAGTCCAGAGAGTGCACTGGCACCATTGGAGATGCAGTGCAGTGAGTCCAGAGAGTGCACTGGCACCACTGGGGATGCAGTGCAGTGAGTCCAGAGAGTGCACTGGCACCAGTGGGGATGCAGTGCAGAGTGTCCAGAGAGTGCACTGGCACCACTGGGATGCACTGCAGTGAGTCCAGAGAGTGCTCTGGCACCACTGGAGATGCACTTCAGTGAGTGCAGAGACTGCACTGGCACCACTGGGGATGCAGTGCAGTGAGTCCAGTGAGTGTACTGGCACCACTGGGGATGCACTGCAGTGAGTCCAGAGAGTGCATTGGCACCACTTGGGATGCACTGCAGTGAGTCCAGAGAGTGCACTGGCACCACTGGGGATGCAGTGCAGTGAGTCCAGAGAGTGCACTGGCTCCACTGAGAATGCACTTCAGTGAGTCCAGAGAGTGCACTGGCACCACTGTGGATGCAGTGCCGTGAGTCCAGCGAATGCACTGGCACCACTGGGGATACGGTGCCGGGAGTCCAGAGAGTGCACTGACACCACTGGGGATGCAGTGCAGTGAGTCCACAGAGTGCACTGACACCAGTGGGAATGCGGTGCAGTGAGTCCAGAGAGTGCACTGGCACCACTGGGGATGCACTGCAGTGAGTCCAGAGTGCACTAGCACCACTGGGGATGCAGAGCAGTGAGTCCAGAGAGTGCACTGGCACCACTGAGAATGCATTTCAGTGAGTCCAGAGAGTGCCGTTCCAGCCTCGGTATCCGCTCCAGCCGAGTCAACCCCGCGGTAGGCCCTCCAGCCGCGGCAGACGCTCCAGCCGCGGCAGCCGCTCCAGCCGCTCCAGCCGCGGCAGCCGCTCCAGCCCCTCCAGCCTCGCCAGCCTCTCCATCCGCGGCAGCCGCTCCAGCCGCGGCAGCCGCTCCAGCCGCTCCAACCGCGGCAGCCGCTCCAGCCGCTACCGAGTGGAGCGGCTGCCACGGCTGGAGGGCTACCGCGGCTGGAGCGGCTGCCGCGGCTGGAGCAGTGCAGTGAGTCCAGGGAGTGCAAAGGCACCAGTGGGGATGGAGTGCAGTGAGTCCAAAGACTTCACTGTCACCACTGGGAATGCAGTGCAGTGAGTCCAGGGAGTGCACTTGCACCACTGGGGATGCAGTGCAGTGACTCCAGTGAGTGCACTGACACCACTGGGGATGCACTTCAGTCAGTCCAGTGAGTGTACTGGCACCACTGGGGATGCACTGCAGTGAGTCAAGAGAGTGCACTGGCAGGACTGGGGATGCAGTGCAGTGAGTCCAGAGAGTGCACTGGCACCACTGGGGATGCACTGCAGTGAGTCCAGAGAGTGCACTGGCACCACTGAGAATGCATTTCAGTGAGTCCAGAGAGTGCCGTTCCAGCCTCGGCATCCGCTCCAGCCGAGTCAACCCCGCGGTAGCCCCTCCAGCCGCGGCAGACGCTCCAGCCGCGGCAGCCGCTCCAGCCGCTCCAGCCGCGGCAGCCGCTCCAGCCCCTCCAGCCGCGCCAGCCTCTCCAGCCGCGGCAGCCGCTCCAGCCGCGGTAGCCCTCCAGCCGTGGCAGCCGCTCCACTCGGTAGCGGCTGGAGCGGCTGCCGCGGCTGGAGCGGCTGGAGCGGCTGCCGCGACTGGAGCGGCTGCCGCGGTTGGAGCGGCTGCCGCGGCTGGAGCGGCTGGAGCGGATGCCGCGGCTGGAGCGGCTGGAGCGGCTGCCGCGGCTGGAGCGGCTGGCGCGGCTGGAGGAGCTACCGCGGCTGGAGCGGTTAACGCGGCTGGAGCGGATGCCGAGGCTGGAGCGGATGCCGCGGCTGGTGCGCCTGGAGAGGCTGCCGCGGCTGGAGCAGTGCAGTGAGTCCAGAGAGTGCACTGGCACCATTGGGGATGCAGTGCAGTGAGTCCAGAGAGTGCACTGGCAGGACTGGGGATGCAGTGCAGTGAGTCCAGAGAGTGCACTGGCACCACTGAGGATGCAATGCAGTGAGTCCAGAGAGTGCACTGGCACCAATGGGCATGCAGTGCTGTGAGTCCAGAGAGTGCACTGGCACCACTGGGGATGCACTTCAGTCAGTCCAGTGAGTGTACTGGCACCACTGGGGATGCACTGCAGTGAGTCAAGAGAGTGCACTGGCAGGACTGGGGATGCAGTGCAGTGAGTCCAGAGAGTGCACTGGCACCACTGGGGATGCCCTGCAGTGAGTCCTGAGAGCGCACTGGCACCACTGGGGATGCAGTGCAGTGAGTCCAGAGAGCGCACTGGCACCAGTGGGAATGCGGTGCAGTGAGTCCAGAGAGTGCAATGGCACCACTGGGGATGCACTGCAGTGAGTCCAGAGAGTGCACTAGCACCACTGGGGATGCAGAGCAGTGAGTCCAGAGAGTGCACTGGCACCACTGAGAATGCATTTCAGTGAGTCCAGAGAGTGCCGTTCCAGCCTCGGCATCCGCTCCAGCCGAGTCAACCCCGCGGTAGCCCCTCCAGCCGCGGCAGACGCTCCAGCCGCGGCAGCCGCTCCAGCCGCTCCAGCCGCGGCAGCCGCTCCAGCCGCTACCGAGTGGAGCGGCTGCCACGGCTGGAGGGCTACCGCGGCTGGAGCGGCTGCCGCGGCTGGAGCAGTGCAGTGAGTCCAGGGAGTGCAAAGGCACCAGTGGGGATGGAGTGCAGTGAGTCCAAAGACTTCAATGTCACCACTGGGAATGCACTTCAGTCAGTCCAGTGAGTGTACTGGCACCACTGGGGATGCACAGCAGTGAGTCCAGAGAGTGCATTGGCACCACTGGGGATGCAGTGCAGTGAGTCCAGAGAGTGCACTGGCACCATTGGAGATGCAGTGCAGTGAGTCCAGAGAGTGCACTGGCACCACTGGGGATGCAGTGCAGTGAGTCCAGAGAGTGCACTGGCACCAGTGGGGATGCAGTGCAGAGTGTCCAGAGAGTGCACTGGCACCACAGGTGATGCACTGCAGTGAGTCCAGAGAGTGCTCTGGCACCACTGGAGATGCACTTCAGTGAGTGCAGAGACTGCACTGGCACCACTGGGGATGCAGTGCAGTGAGTCCAGTGAGTGTACTGGCACCACTGGGGATGCACTGCAGTGAGTCCAGAGAGTGCATTGGCACCACTTGGGATGCACTGCAGTGAGTCCAGAGAGTGCACTGGCACCACTGGGGATGCAGTGCAGTGAGTCCAGAGAGTGCACTGGCTCCACTGAGAATGCACTTCAGTGAGTCCAGAGAGTGCACTGGCACCACTGTGGATGCAGTGCCGTGAGTCCAGCGAATGCACTGGCACCACTGGGGATACGGTGCCGGGAGTCCAGAGAGTGCACTGACACCACTGGGGATGCAGTGCAGTGAGTCCACAGAGTGCACTGACACCAGTGGGAATGCGGTGCAGTGAGTCCAGAGAGTGCACTGGCACCACTGGGGATGCACTGCAGTGAGTCCAGAGTGCACTAGCACCACTGGGGATGCAGAGCAGTGAGTCCAGAGAGTGCACTGGCACCACTGAGAATGCATTTCAGTGAGTCCAGAGAGTGCCGTTCCAGCCTCGGTATCCGCTCCAGCCGAGTCAACCCCGCGGTAGGCCCTCCAGCCGCGGCAGACGCTCCAGCCGCGGCAGCCGCTCCAGCCGCTCCAGCCGCGGCAGCCGCTCCAGCCCCTCCAGCCTCGCCAGCCTCTCCATCCGCGGCAGCCGCTCCAGCCGCGGCAGCCGCTCCAGCCGCTCCAACCGCGGCAGCCGCTCCAGCCGCTACCGAGTGGAGCGGCTGCCACGGCTGGAGGGCTACCGCGGCTGGAGCGGCTGCCGCGGCTGGAGCAGTGCAGTGAGTCCAGGGAGTGCAAAGGCACCAGTGGGGATGGAGTGCAGTGAGTCCAAAGACTTCACTGTCACCACTGGGAATGCAGTGCAGTGAGTCCAGGGAGTGCACTTGCACCACTGGGGATGCAGTGCAGTGACTCCAGTGAGTGCACTGACACCACTGGGGATGCACTTCAGTCAGTCCAGTGAGTGTACTGGCACCACTGGGGATGCACTGCAGTGAGTCAAGAGAGTGCACTGGCAGGACTGGGGATGCAGTGCAGTGAGTCCAGAGAGTGCACTGGCACCACTGGGGATGCCCTGCAGTGAGTCCTGAGAGCGCACTGGCACCACTGGGGATGCAGTGCAGTGAGTCCAGAGAGCGCACTGGCACCAGTGGGAATGCGGTGCAGTGAGTCCAGAGAGTGCAATGGCACCACTGGGGATGCACTGCAGTGAGTCCAGAGAGTGCACTAGCACCACTGGGGATGCAGAGCAGTGAGTCCAGAGAGTGCACTGGCACCACTGAGAATGCATTTCAGTGAGTCCAGAGAGTGCCGTTCCAGCCTCGGCATCCGCTCCAGCCGAGTCAACCCCGCGGTAGCCCCTCCAGCCGCGGCAGACGCTCCAGCCGCGGCAGCCGCTCCAGCCGCTCCAGCCGCGGCAGCCGCTCCAGCCCCTCCAGCCGCGCCAGCCTCTCCATCCGCGGCAGCCGCTCCAGCCGCGGCAGCCGCTCCAGCCGCTCCAGCCGCGGCAGCCGCTCCAGCCGCTACCGAGTGGAGCGGCTGCCACGGCTGGAGGGCTACCGCGGCTGGAGCGGCTGCCGCGGCTGGAGCAGTGCAGTGAGTCCAGGGAGTGCAAAGGCACCAGTGGGGATGGAGTGCAGTGAGTCCAAAGACTTCAATGTCACCACTGGGAATGCACTTCAGTCAGTCCAGTGAGTGTACTGGCACCACTGGGGATGCACAGCAGTGAGTCCAGAGAGTGCATTGGCACCACTGGGGATGCAGTGCAGTGAGTCCAGAGAGTGCACTGGCACCATTGGAGATGCAGTGCAGTGAGTCCAGAGAGTGCACTGGCACCACTGGGGATGCAGTGCAGTGAGTCCAGAGAGTGCACTGGCACCAGTGGGGATGCAGTGCAGAGTGTCCAGAGAGTGCACTGGCACCACAGGTGATGCACTGCAGTGAGTCCAGAGAGTGCTCTGGCACCACTGGAGATGCACTTCAGTGAGTGCAGAGACTGCACTGGCACCACTGGGGATGCAGTGCAGTGAGTCCAGTGAGTGTACTGGCACCACTGGGGATGCACTGCAGTGAGTCCAGAGAGTGCATTGGCACCACTTGGGATGCACTGCAGTGAGTCCAGAGAGTGCACTGGCACCACTGGGGATGCAGTGCAGTGAGTCCAGAGAGTGCACTGGCTCCACTGAGAATGCACTTCAGTGAGTCCAGAGAGTGCACTGGCACCACTGTGGATGCAGTGCCGTGAGTCCAGCGAATGCACTGGCACCACTGGGGATACGGTGCCGGGAGTCCAGAGAGTGCACTGACACCACTGGGGATGCAGTGCAGTGAGTCCACAGAGTGCACTGACACCAGTGGGAATGCGGTGCAGTGAGTCCAGAGAGTGCACTGGCACCACTGGGGATGCACTGCAGTGAGTCCAGAGTGCACTAGCACCACTGGGGATGCAGAGCAGTGAGTCCAGAGAGTGCACTGGCACCACTGAGAATGCATTTCAGTGAGTCCAGAGAGTGCCGTTCCAGCCTCGGTATCCGCTCCAGCCGAGTCAACCCCGCGGTAGGCCCTCCAGCCGCGGCAGACGCTCCAGCCGCGGCAGCCGCTCCAGCCGCTCCAGCCGCGGCAGCCGCTCCAGCCCCTCCAGCCTCGCCAGCCTCTCCATCCGCGGCAGCCGCTCCAGCCGCGGCAGCCGCTCCAGCCGCTCCAACCGCGGCAGCCGCTCCAGCCGCTACCGAGTGGAGCGGCTGCCACGGCTGGAGGGCTACCGCGGCTGGAGCGGCTGCCGCGGCTGGAGCAGTGCAGTGAGTCCAGGGAGTGCAAAGGCACCAGTGGGGATGGAGTGCAGTGAGTCCAAAGACTTCACTGTCACCACTGGGAATGCAGTGCAGTGAGTCCAGGGAGTGCACTTGCACCACTGGGGATGCAGTGCAGTGACTCCAGTGAGTGCACTGACACCACTGGGGATGCACTTCAGTCAGTCCAGTGAGTGTACTGGCACCACTGGGGATGCACTGCAGTGAGTCAAGAGAGTGCACTGGCAGGACTGGGGATGCAGTGCAGTGAGTCCAGAGAGTGCACTGGCACCACTGGGGATGCCCTGCAGTGAGTCCTGAGAGCGCACTGGCACCACTGGGGATGCAGTGCAGTGAGTCCAGAGAGCGCACTGGCACCACTGGGGATGCACTGCAGTGAGTCAAGAGAGTGCACTGGCAGGACTGGGGATGCAGTGCAGTGAGTCCAGAGAGTGCACTGGCACCACTGGGGATGCACTGCAGTGAGTCCAGAGAGTGCACTGGCACCACTGAGAATGCATTTCAGTGAGTCCAGAGAGTGCCGTTCCAGCCTCGGCATCCGCTCCAGCCGAGTCAACCCCGCGGTAGCCCCTCCAGCCGCGGCAGACGCTCCAGCCGCGGCAGCCGCTCCAGCCGCTCCAGCCGCGGCAGCCGCTCCAGCCCCTCCAGCCGCGCCAGCCTCTCCAGCCGCGGCAGCCGCTCCAGCCGCGGTAGCCCTCCAGCCGTGGCAGCCGCTCCACTCGGTAGCGGCTGGAGCGGCTGCCGCGGCTGGAGCGGCTGGAGCGGCTGCCGCGACTGGAGCGGCTGCCGCGGTTGGAGCGGCTGCCGCGGCTGGAGCGGCTGGAGCGGATGCCGCGGCTGGAGCGGCTGGAGCGGCTGCCGCGGCTGGAGCGGCTGGCGCGGCTGGAGGAGCTACCGCGGCTGGAGCGGTTAACGCGGCTGGAGCGGATGCCGAGGCTGGAGCGGATGCCGCGGCTGGTGCGCCTGGAGAGGCTGCCGCGGCTGGAGCAGTGCAGTGAGTCCAGAGAGTGCACTGGCACCATTGGGGATGCAGTGCAGTGAGTCCAGAGAGTGCACTGGCAGGACTGGGGATGCAGTGCAGTGAGTCCAGAGAGTGCACTGGCACCACTGAGGATGCAATGCAGTGAGTCCAGAGAGTGCACTGGCACCAATGGGCATGCAGTGCTGTGAGTCCAGAGAGTGCACTGGCACCACTGGGGATGCACTTCAGTCAGTCCAGTGAGTGTACTGGCACCACTGGGGATGCACTGCAGTGAGTCAAGAGAGTGCACTGGCAGGACTGGGGATGCAGTGCAGTGAGTCCAGAGAGTGCACTGGCACCACTGGGGATGCCCTGCAGTGAGTCCTGAGAGCGCACTGGCACCACTGGGGATGCAGTGCAGTGAGTCCAGAGAGCGCACTGGCACCAGTGGGAATGCGGTGCAGTGAGTCCAGAGAGTGCAATGGCACCACTGGGGATGCACTGCAGTGAGTCCAGAGAGTGCACTAGCACCACTGGGGATGCAGAGCAGTGAGTCCAGAGAGTGCACTGGCACCACTGAGAATGCATTTCAGTGAGTCCAGAGAGTGCCGTTCCAGCCTCGGCATCCGCTCCAGCCGAGTCAACCCCGCGGTAGCCCCTCCAGCCGCGGCAGACGCTCCAGCCGCGGCAGCCGCTCCAGCCGCTCCAGCCGCGGCAGCCGCTCCAGCCGCTACCGAGTGGAGCGGCTGCCACGGCTGGAGGGCTACCGCGGCTGGAGCGGCTGCCGCGGCTGGAGCAGTGCAGTGAGTCCAGGGAGTGCAAAGGCACCAGTGGGGATGGAGTGCAGTGAGTCCAAAGACTTCAATGTCACCACTGGGAATGCACTTCAGTCAGTCCAGTGAGTGTACTGGCACCACTGGGGATGCACAGCAGTGAGTCCAGAGAGTGCATTGGCACCACTGGGGATGCAGTGCAGTGAGTCCAGAGAGTGCACTGGCACCATTGGAGATGCAGTGCAGTGAGTCCAGAGAGTGCACTGGCACCACTGGGGATGCAGTGCAGTGAGTCCAGAGAGTGCACTGGCACCAGTGGGGATGCAGTGCAGAGTGTCCAGAGAGTGCACTGGCACCACAGGTGATGCACTGCAGTGAGTCCAGAGAGTGCTCTGGCACCACTGGAGATGCACTTCAGTGAGTGCAGAGACTGCACTGGCACCACTGGGGATGCAGTGCAGTGAGTCCAGTGAGTGTACTGGCACCACTGGGGATGCACTGCAGTGAGTCCAGAGAGTGCATTGGCACCACTTGGGATGCACTGCAGTGAGTCCAGAGAGTGCACTGGCACCACTGGGGATGCAGTGCAGTGAGTCCAGAGAGTGCACTGGCTCCACTGAGAATGCACTTCAGTGAGTCCAGAGAGTGCACTGGCACCACTGTGGATGCAGTGCCGTGAGTCCAGCGAATGCACTGGCACCACTGGGGATACGGTGCCGGGAGTCCAGAGAGTGCACTGACACCACTGGGGATGCAGTGCAGTGAGTCCACAGAGTGCACTGACACCAGTGGGAATGCGGTGCAGTGAGTCCAGAGAGTGCACTGGCACCACTGGGGATGCACTGCAGTGAGTCCAGAGTGCACTAGCACCACTGGGGATGCAGAGCAGTGAGTCCAGAGAGTGCACTGGCACCACTGAGAATGCATTTCAGTGAGTCCAGAGAGTGCCGTTCCAGCCTCGGTATCCGCTCCAGCCGAGTCAACCCCGCGGTAGGCCCTCCAGCCGCGGCAGACGCTCCAGCCGCGGCAGCCGCTCCAGCCGCTCCAGCCGCGGCAGCCGCTCCAGCCCCTCCAGCCTCGCCAGCCTCTCCATCCGCGGCAGCCGCTCCAGCCGCGGCAGCCGCTCCAGCCGCTCCAACCGCGGCAGCCGCTCCAGCCGATACCGAGTGGAGCGGCTGCCACGGCTGGAGGGCTACCGCGGCTGGAGCGGCTGCCGCGGCTGGAGCAGTGCAGTGAGTCCAGGGAGTGCAAAGGCACCAGTGGGGATGGAGTGCAGTGAGTCCAAAGACTTCACTGTCACCACTGGGAATGCAGTGCAGTGAGTCCAGGGAGTGCACTTGCACCACTGGGGATGCAGTGCAGTGACTCCAGTGAGTGCACTGACACCACTGGGGATGCACTTCAGTCAGTCCAGTGAGTGTACTGGCACCACTGGGGATGCACTGCAGTGAGTCAAGAGAGTGCACTGGCAGGACTGGGGATGCAGTGCAGTGAGTCCAGAGAGTGCACTGGCACCACTGGGGATGCCCTGCAGTGAGTCCTGAGAGTGCACTGGCACCACTGAGAATGCATTTCAGTGAGTCCAGAGAGTGCACTGGCACGACTGAGAATGCATTTCAGTGAGTCCAGAGAGTGCCGTTCCAGCCTCGGCATCCGCTCCAGCCGAGTCAACCCCGCGGTAGCCCCTCCAGCCGCGGCAGACGCTCCAGCCGCGGCAGCCGCTCCAGCCGCTCCAGCCGCGGCAGCCGCTCCAGCCCCTCCAGCCGCGCCAGCCTCTCCAGCCGCGGCAGCCGCTCCAGCCGCGGTAGCCCTCCAGCCGTGGCAGCCGCTCCACTCGGTAGCGGCTGGAGCGGCTGCCGCGGCTGGAGCGGCTGGAGCGGCTGCCGCGACTGGAGCGGCTGCCGCGGTTGGAGCGGCTGCCGCGGCTGGAGCGGCTGGAGCGGATGCCGCGGCTGGAGCGGCTGGAGCGGCTGCCGCGGCTGGAGCGGCTGGCGCGGCTGGAGGAGCTACCGCGGCTGGAGCGGTTAACGCGGCTGGAGCGGATGCCGAGGCTGGAGCGGATGCCGCGGCTGGTGCGCCTGGAGAGGCTGCCGCGGCTGGAGCAGTGCAGTGAGTCCAGAGAGTGCACTGGCACCATTGGGGATGCAGTGCAGTGAGTCCAGAGAGTGCACTGGCAGGACTGGGGATGCAGTGCAGTGAGTCCAGAGAGTGCACTGGCACCACTGAGGATGCAATGCAGTGAGTCCAGAGAGTGCACTTGCACCACTGGGGATGCAGTGCTGTGAGTCCAGAGAGTGCACTGGCACCACTGGGGATGCACTTCAGTCAGTCAAGTGAGTGTACTGGCACCACTGGGGATGCAGTGCAGTGAGTCCAGAGAGTGCACTGGCACCACTGGGGATGCCCTGCAGTGAGTCCTGAGAGCGCACTGGCACCACTGGGGATGCAGTGCAGTGAGTCCAGAGAGCGCACTGGCACCAGTGGGAATGCGGTGCAGTGAGTCCAGAGAGTGCAATGGCACCACTGGGGATGCACTGCAGTGAGTCCAGAGAGTGCACTGGCACCACTGTGGATGCAGTGCCGTGAGTCCAGCGAATGCACTGGCACCACTGGGGATACGGTGCCGGGAGTCCAGAGAGTGCACTGACACCACTGGGGATACAGTGCAGTGAGTCCACAGAGTGCACTGACACCAGTGGGAATGCGGTGCAGTGAGTCCAGAGAGTGCACTGGCACCACTGGGGATGCACTGCAGTGAGTCCAGAGAGTGCACTTGCACCACTGGGGATGCAGAGCAGTGAGTCCAGAGAGTGCACTGGCACCACTGAGAATGCATTTCAGTGAGTCCAGAGAGTGCCGTTCCAGCCTCGGCATCCGCTCCAGCCGAGTCAACCCCGCGGTAGCCCCTCCAGCCGCGGCAGACGCTCCAGCCGCGGCAGCCGCTCCAGCCGCTCCAGCCGCGGCAGCCGCTCCAGCCGCTACCGAGTGGAGCGGCTGCCACGGCTGGAGGGCTACCGCGGCTGGAGCGGCTGCCGCGGCTGGAGCAGTGCAGTGAGTCCAGGGAGTGCAAAGGCACCAGTGGGGATGGAGTGCAGTGAGTCCAAAGACTTCAATGTCACCACTGGGAATGCACTTCAGTCAGTCCAGTGAGTGTACTGGCACCACTGGGGATGCACAGCAGTGAGTCCAGAGAGTGCATTGGCACCACTGGGGATGCAGTGCAGTGAGTCCAGAGAGTGCACTGGCACCATTGGAGATGCAGTGCAGTGAGTCCAGCGAATGCACTGGCACCACTGGGGATGCAGTGCAGTGAGTCCAGTGAGTGCACTGACACCACTGGGGATGCACTTCAGTCAGTCCAGTGAGTGTACTGGCACCACTGGGGATGCACTGCAGTGAGTCAAGAGAGTGCACTGGCAGGACTGGGGATGCAGTGCAGTGAGTCCAGAGAGTGCACTGGCACCACTGGGGATGCAGTGCAGTGAGTCCACAGAGTGCACTGACACCAGTGGGAATGCGGTGCAGTGAGTCCAGAGAGTGCACTGGCACCACTGTGGATGCAGTGCCGTGAGTCCAGCGAATGCACTGGCACCACTGGGGATACGGTGCCGGGAGTCCAGAGAGTGCACTGACACCACTGGGGATGCAGTGCAGTGAGTCCACAGAGTGCACTGACACCAGTGGGAATGCGGTGCAGTGAGTCCAGAGAGTGCAATGGCACCACTGGGGATGCACTGCAGTGAGTCCAGAGAGTGCACTAGCACCACTGGGGATGCAGAGCAGTGAGTCCAGAGAGTGCACTGGCACCACTGAGAATGCATTTCAGTGAGTCCAGAGAGTGCCGTTCCAGCCTCGGCATCCGCTCCAGCCGAGTCAACCCCGCGGTAGCCCCTCCAGCCGCGGCAGACGCTCCAGCCGCGGCAGCCGCTCCAGCCGCTCCAGCCGCGGCAGCCGCTCCAGCCCCTCCAGCCGCGCCAGCCTCTCCATCCGCGGCAGCCTCTCCAGCCGCGGCAGCCGCTCCAGCCGCTCCAGCCGCGGCAGCCGCTCCAGCCGCTACCGAGTGGAGCGGCTGCCACGGCTGGAGGGCTACCGCGGCTGGAGCGGCTGCCGCGGCTGGAGCAGTGCAGTGAGTCCAGGGAGTGCAAAGGCACCAGTGGGGATGGAGTGCAGTGAGTCCAAAGACTTCAATGTCACCACTGGGAATGCACTTCAGTCAGTCCAGTGAGTGTACTGGCACCACTGGGGATGCACAGCAGTGAGTCCAGAGAGTGCATTGGCACCACTGGGGATGCAGTGCAGTGAGTCCAGAGAGTGCACTGGCACCATTGGAGATGCAGTGCAGTGAGTCCAGAGAGTGCACTGGCACCACTGGGGATGCAGTGCAGTGAGTCCAGAGAGTGCACTGGCACCAGTGGGGATGCAGTGCAGAGTGTCCAGAGAGTGCACTGGCACCACTGGGATGCACTGCAGTGAGTCCAGAGAGTGCTCTGGCACCACTGGAGATGCACTTCAGTGAGTGCAGAGACTGCACTGGCACCACTGGGGATGCAGTGCAGTGAGTCCAGTGAGTGTACTGGCACCACTGGGGATGCACTGCAGTGAGTCCAGAGAGTGCATTGGCACCACTTGGGATGCACTGCAGTGAGTCCAGAGAGTGCACTGGCACCACTGGGGATGCAGTGCAGTGAGTCCAGAGAGTGCACTGGCTCCACTGAGAATGCACTTCAGTGAGTCCAGAGAGTGCACTGGCACCACTGTGGATGCAGTGCCGTGAGTCCAGCGAATGCACTGGCACCACTGGGGATACGGTGCCGGGAGTCCAGAGAGTGCACTGACACCACTGGGGATGCAGTGCAGTGAGTCCACAGAGTGCACTGACACCAGTGGGAATGCGGTGCAGTGAGTCCAGAGAGTGCACTGGCACCACTGGGGATGCACTGCAGTGAGTCCAGAGTGCACTAGCACCACTGGGGATGCAGAGCAGTGAGTCCAGAGAGTGCACTGGCACCACTGGGGATGCCCTGCAGTGAGTCCTGAGAGCGCACTGGCACCACTGGGGATGCAGTGCAGTGAGTCCAGAGAGCGCACTGGCACCAGTGGGAATGCGGTGCAGTGAGTCCAGAGAGTGCAATGGCACCACTGGGGATGCACTGCAGTGAGTCCAGAGAGTGCACTAGCACCACTGGGGATGCAGAGCAGTGAGTCCAGAGAGTGCACTGGCACCACTGAGAATGCATTTCAGTGAGTCCAGAGAGTGCCGTTCCAGCCTCGGCATCCGCTCCAGCCGAGTCAACCCCGCGGTAGCCCCTCCAGCCGCGGCAGACGCTCCAGCCGCGGCAGCCGCTCCAGCCGCTCCAGCCGCGGCAGCCGCTCCAGCCGCTACCGAGTGGAGCGGCTGCCACGGCTGGAGGGCTACCGCGGCTGGAGCGGCTGCCGCGGCTGGAGCAGTGCAGTGAGTCCAGGGAGTGCAAAGGCACCAGTGGGGATGGAGTGCAGTGAGTCCAAAGACTTCAATGTCACCACTGGGAATGCACTTCAGTCAGTCCAGTGAGTGTACTGGCACCACTGGGGATGCACAGCAGTGAGTCCAGAGAGTGCATTGGCACCACTGGGGATGCAGTGCAGTGAGTCCAGAGAGTGCACTGGCACCATTGGAGATGCAGTGCAGTGAGTCCAGAGAGTGCACTGGCACCACTGGGGATGCAGTGCAGTGAGTCCAGAGAGTGCACTGGCACCAGTGGGGATGCAGTGCAGAGTGTCCAGAGAGTGCACTGGCACCACAGGTGATGCACTGCAGTGAGTCCAGAGAGTGCTCTGGCACCACTGGAGATGCACTTCAGTGAGTGCAGAGACTGCACTGGCACCACTGGGGATGCAGTGCAGTGAGTCCAGTGAGTGTACTGGCACCACTGGGGATGCACTGCAGTGAGTCCAGAGAGTGCATTGGCACCACTTGGGATGCACTGCAGTGAGTCCAGAGAGTGCACTGGCACCACTGGGGATGCAGTGCAGTGAGTCCAGAGAGTGCACTGGCTCCACTGAGAATGCACTTCAGTGAGTCCAGAGAGTGCACTGGCACCACTGTGGATGCAGTGCCGTGAGTCCAGCGAATGCACTGGCACCACTGGGGATACGGTGCCGGGAGTCCAGAGAGTGCACTGACACCACTGGGGATGCAGTGCAGTGAGTCCACAGAGTGCACTGACACCAGTGGGAATGCGGTGCAGTGAGTCCAGAGAGTGCACTGGCACCACTGGGGATGCACTGCAGTGAGTCCAGAGTGCACTAGCACCACTGGGGATGCAGAGCAGTGAGTCCAGAGAGTGCACTGGCACCACTGAGAATGCATTTCAGTGAGTCCAGAGAGTGCCGTTCCAGCCTCGGTATCCGCTCCAGCCGAGTCAACCCCGCGGTAGGCCCTCCAGCCGCGGCAGACGCTCCAGCCGCGGCAGCCGCTCCAGCCGCTCCAGCCGCGGCAGCCGCTCCAGCCCCTCCAGCCTCGCCAGCCTCTCCATCCGCGGCAGCCGCTCCAGCCGCGGCAGCCGCTCCAGCCGCTCCAACCGCGGCAGCCGCTCCAGCCGCTACCGAGTGGAGCGGCTGCCACGGCTGGAGGGCTACCGCGGCTGGAGCGGCTGCCGCGGCTGGAGCAGTGCAGTGAGTCCAGGGAGTGCAAAGGCACCAGTGGGGATGGAGTGCAGTGAGTCCAAAGACTTCACTGTCACCACTGGGAATGCAGTGCAGTGAGTCCAGGGAGTGCACTTGCACCACTGGGGATGCAGTGCAGTGACTCCAGTGAGTGCACTGACACCACTGGGGATGCACTTCAGTCAGTCCAGTGAGTGTACTGGCACCACTGGGGATGCACTGCAGTGAGTCAAGAGAGTGCACTGGCAGGACTGGGGATGCAGTGCAGTGAGTCCAGAGAGTGCACTGGCACCACTGGGGATGCCCTGCAGTGAGTCCTGAGAGCGCACTGGCACCACTGGGGATGCAGTGCAGTGAGTCCAGAGAGCGCACTGGCACCAGTGGGAATGCGGTGCAGTGAGTCCAGAGAGTGCAATGGCACCACTGGGGATGCACTGCAGTGAGTCCAGAGAGTGCACTAGCACCACTGGGGATGCAGAGCAGTGAGTCCAGAGAGTGCACTGGCACCACTGAGAATGCATTTCAGTGAGTCCAGAGAGTGCCGTTCCAGCCTCGGCATCCGCTCCAGCCGAGTCAACCCCGCGGTAGCCCCTCCAGCCGCGGCAGACGCTCCAGCCGCGGCAGCCGCTCCAGCCGCTCCAGCCGCGGCAGCCGCTCCAGCCCCTCCAGCCGCGCCAGCCTCTCCATCCGCGGCAGCCGCTCCAGCCGCGGCAGCCGCTCCAGCCGCTCCAGCCGCGGCAGCCGCTCCAGCCGCTACCGAGTGGAGCGGCTGCCACGGCTGGAGGGCTACCGCGGCTGGAGCGGCTGCCGCGGCTGGAGCAGTGCAGTGAGTCCAGGGAGTGCAAAGGCACCAGTGGGGATGGAGTGCAGTGAGTCCAAAGACTTCAATGTCACCACTGGGAATGCACTTCAGTCAGTCCAGTGAGTGTACTGGCACCACTGGGGATGCACAGCAGTGAGTCCAGAGAGTGCATTGGCACCACTGGGGATGCAGTGCAGTGAGTCCAGAGAGTGCACTGGCACCATTGGAGATGCAGTGCAGTGAGTCCAGAGAGTGCACTGGCACCACTGGGGATGCAGTGCAGTGAGTCCAGAGAGTGCACTGGCACCAGTGGGGATGCAGTGCAGAGTGTCCAGAGAGTGCACTGGCACCACAGGTGATGCACTGCAGTGAGTCCAGAGAGTGCTCTGGCACCACTGGAGATGCACTTCAGTGAGTGCAGAGACTGCACTGGCACCACTGGGGATGCAGTGCAGTGAGTCCAGTGAGTGTACTGGCACCACTGGGGATGCACTGCAGTGAGTCCAGAGAGTGCATTGGCACCACTTGGGATGCACTGCAGTGAGTCCAGAGAGTGCACTGGCACCACTGGGGATGCAGTGCAGTGAGTCCAGAGAGTGCACTGGCTCCACTGAGAATGCACTTCAGTGAGTCCAGAGAGTGCACTGGCACCACTGTGGATGCAGTGCCGTGAGTCCAGCGAATGCACTGGCACCACTGGGGATACGGTGCCGGGAGTCCAGAGAGTGCACTGACACCACTGGGGATGCAGTGCAGTGAGTCCACAGAGTGCACTGACACCAGTGGGAATGCGGTGCAGTGAGTCCAGAGAGTGCACTGGCACCACTGGGGATGCACTGCAGTGAGTCCAGAGTGCACTAGCACCACTGGGGATGCAGAGCAGTGAGTCCAGAGAGTGCACTGGCACCACTGAGAATGCATTTCAGTGAGTCCAGAGAGTGCCGTTCCAGCCTCGGTATCCGCTCCAGCCGAGTCAACCCCGCGGTAGGCCCTCCAGCCGCGGCAGACGCTCCAGCCGCGGCAGCCGCTCCAGCCGCTCCAGCCGCGGCAGCCGCTCCAGCCCCTCCAGCCTCGCCAGCCTCTCCATCCGCGGCAGCCGCTCCAGCCGCGGCAGCCGCTCCAGCCGCTCCAACCGCGGCAGCCGCTCCAGCCGCTACCGAGTGGAGCGGCTGCCACGGCTGGAGGGCTACCGCGGCTGGAGCGGCTGCCGCGGCTGGAGCAGTGCAGTGAGTCCAGGGAGTGCAAAGGCACCAGTGGGGATGGAGTGCAGTGAGTCCAAAGACTTCACTGTCACCACTGGGAATGCAGTGCAGTGAGTCCAGGGAGTGCACTTGCACCACTGGGGATGCAGTGCAGTGACTCCAGTGAGTGCACTGACACCACTGGGGATGCACTTCAGTCAGTCCAGTGAGTGTACTGGCACCACTGGGGATGCACTGCAGTGAGTCAAGAGAGTGCACTGGCAGGACTGGGGATGCAGTGCAGTGAGTCCAGAGAGTGCACTGGCACCACTGGGGATGCCCTGCAGTGAGTCCTGAGAGCGCACTGGCACCACTGGGGATGCAGTGCAGTGAGTCCAGAGAGCGCACTGGCACCAGTGGGAATGCGGTGCAGTGAGTCCAGAGAGTGCAATGGCACCACTGGGGATGCACTGCAGTGAGTCCAGAGAGTGCACTAGCACCACTGGGGATGCAGAGCAGTGAGTCCAGAGAGTGTACTGGCACCACTGAGAATGCATTTCAGTGAGTCCAGAGAGTGCCGTTCCAGCCTCGGCATCCGCTCCAGCCGAGTCAACCCCGCGGTAGCCCCTCCAGCCGCGGCAGACGCTCCAGCCGCGGCAGCCGCTCCAGCCGCTCCAGCCGCGGCAGCCGCTCCAGCCCCTCCAGCCGCGCCAGCCTCTCCATCCGCGGCAGCCGCTCCAGCCGCGGCAGCCGCTCCAGCCGCTCCAGCCGCGGCAGCCGCTCCAGCCGCTACCGAGTGGAGCGGCTGCCGCGGCTGGAGGGCTACCGCGGCTGGAGCGGCTGCCGCGGCTGGAGCAGTGCAGTGAGTCCAGGGAGTGCAAAGGCACCAGTGGGGATGGAGTGCAGTGAGTCCAAAGACTTCAATGTCACCACTGGGAATGCACTTCAGTCAGTCCAGTGAGTGTACTGGCACCACTGGGGATGCACAGCAGTGAGTCCAGAGAGTGCATTGGCACCACTGGGGATGCAGTGCAGTGAGTCCAGAGAGTGCACTGGCACCATTGGAGATGCAGTGCAGTGAGTCCAGAGAGTGCACTGGCACCACTGGGGATGCAGTGCAGTGAGTCCAGAGAGTGCACTGGCACCAGTGGGGATGCAGTGCAGAGTGTCCAGAGAGTGCACTGGCACCACTGGGATGCACTGCAGTGAGTCCAGAGAGTGCTCTGGCACCACTGGAGATGCACTTCAGTGAGTGCAGAGACTGCACTGGCACCACTGGGGATGCAGTGCAGTGAGTCCAGTGAGTGTACTGGCACCACTGGGGATGCACTGCAGTGAGTCCAGAGAGTGCATTGGCACCACTTGGGATGCACTGCAGTGAGTCCAGAGAGTGCACTGGCACCACTGGGGATGCAGTGCAGTGAGTCCAGAGAGTGCACTGGCTCCACTGAGAATGCACTTCAGTGAGTCCAGAGAGTGCACTGGCACCACTGTGGATGCAGTGCCGTGAGTCCAGCGAATGCACTGGCACCACTGGGGATACGGTGCCGGGAGTCCAGAGAGTGCACTGACACCACTGGGGATGCAGTGCAGTGAGTCCACAGAGTGCACTGACACCAGTGGGAATGCGGTGCAGTGAGTCCAGAGAGTGCACTGGCACCACTGGGGATGCACTGCAGTGAGTCCAGAGTGCACTAGCACCACTGGGGATGCAGAGCAGTGAGTCCAGAGAGTGCACTGGCACCACTGAGAATGCATTTCAGTGAGTCCAGAGAGTGCCGTTCCAGCCTCGGTGTCCGCTCCAGCCGAGTCAACCCCGCGGTAGGCCCTCCAGCCGCGGCAGACGCTCCAGCCGCGGCAGCCGCTCCAGCCGCTCCAGCCGCGGCAGCCGCTCCAGCCCCTCCAGCCTCGCCAGCCTCTCCATCCGCGGCAGCCGCTCCAGCCGCGGCAGCCGCTCCAGCCGCTCCAACCGCGGCAGCCGCTCCAGCCGCTACCGAGTGGAGCGGCTGCCACGGCTGGAGGGCTACCGCGGCTGGAGCGGCTGCCGCGGCTGGAGCAGTGCAGTGAGTCCAGGGAGTGCAAAGGCACCAGTGGGGATGGAGTGCAGTGAGTCCAAAGACTTCACTGTCACCACTGGGAATGCAGTGCAGTGAGTCCAGGGAGTGCACTTGCACCACTGGGGATGCAGTGCAGTGACTCCAGTGAGTGCACTGACACCACTGGGGATGCACTTCAGTCAGTCCAGTGAGTGTACTGGCACCACTGGGGATGCACTGCAGTGAGTCAAGAGAGTGCACTGGCAGGACTGGGGATGCAGTGCAGTGAGTCCAGAGAGTGCACTGGCACCACTGGGGATGCCCTGCAGTGAGTCCTGAGAGCGCACTGGCACCACTGGGGATGCAGTGCAGTGAGTCCAGAGAGCGCACTGGCACCAGTGGGAATGCGGTGCAGTGAGTCCAGAGAGTGCAATGGCACCACTGGGGATGCACTGCAGTGAGTCCAGAGAGTGCACTAGCACCACTGGGGATGCAGAGCAGTGAGTCCAGAGAGTGCACTGGCACCACTGAGAATGCATTTCAGTGAGTCCAGAGAGTGCCGTTCCAGCCTCGGCATCCGCTCCAGCCGAGTCAACCCCGCGGTAGCCCCTCCAGCCGCGGCAGACGCTCCAGCCGCGGCAGCCGCTCCAGCCGCTCCAGCCGCGGCAGCCGCTCCAGCCCCTCCAGCCGCGCCAGCCTCTCCATCCGCGGCAGCCGCTCCAGCCGCGGCAGCCGCTCCAGCCGCTCCAGCCGCGGCAGCCGCTCAGCCGCTACCGAGTGGAGCGGCTGCCACGGCTGGAGGGCTACCGCGGCTGGAGCGGCTGCCGCGGCTGGAGCAGTGCAGTGAGTCCAGGGAGTGCAAAGGCACCAGTGGGGATGGAGTGCAGTGAGTCCAAAGACTTCAATGTCACCACTGGGAATGCACTTCAGTCAGTCCAGTGAGTGTACTGGCACCACTGGGGATGCACAGCAGTGAGTCCAGAGAGTGCATTGGCACCACTGGTGATGCAGTGCAGTGAGTCCAGAGAGTGCACTGGCACCATTGGAGATGCAGTGCAGTGAGTCCAGAGAGTGCACTGGCACCACTGGGGATGCAGTGCAGTGAGTCCAGAGAGTGCACTGGCACCAGTGGGGATGCAGTGCAGTGAGTCCAGAGAGTGCACTGGCACCAGTGGGGATTCAGTGCAGTGAGTCCAGAGAGTGCTCTGGCACCACTGGAGATGCACTTCAGTGAGTGCAGAGACTGCACTGGCACCACTGGGGATGCACTGCAGTGAGTCCAGTGAGTGTACTGGCACCACTGGGGATGCACTGCAGTGAGTCCAGAGAGTGCATTGGCACCACTTGGGATGCACTGCAGTGAGTCCAGAGAGTGCACTGGCACCAGTGGGGATGCAGTGCAGTGAGTCCAGAGAGTGCACTGGCACCACTGGGGATGCAGTGCAGTGAGTCCAGAGAGTGCACTGGCAGGACTGGGGATGCAGTGCAGTGAGTCCAGAGAGTGCACTGGCACCACTGAGGATGCAATGCAGTGAGTCCAGAGAGTGCACTGGCACCAATGGGCATGCAGTGCTGTGAGTCCAGAGAGTGCACTGGCACCACTGGGGATGCACTTCAGTCAGTCCAGTGAGTGTACTGGCACCACTGGGGATGCACTGCAGTGAGTCAAGAGAGTGCACTGGCAGGACTGGGGATGCAGTGCAGTGAGTCCAGAGAGTGCACTGGCACCACTGGGGATGCCCTGCAGTGAGTCCTGAGAGCGCACTGGCACCACTGGGGATGCAGTGCAGTGAGTCCAGAGAGCGCACTGGCACCAGTGGGAATGCGGTGCAGTGAGTCCAGAGAGTGCAATGGCACCACTGGGGATGCACTGCAGTGAGTCCAGAGAGTGCACTAGCACCACTGGGGATGCAGAGCAGTGAGTCCAGAGAGTGCACTGGCACCACTGAGAATGCATTTCAGTGAGTCCAGAGAGTGCCGTTCCAGCCTCGGCATCCGCTCCAGCCGAGTCAACCCCGCGGTAGCCCCTCCAGCCGCGGCAGACGCTCCAGCCGCTCCAGCCGCGGCAGCCGCTCCAGCCGCGGCAGCCGCTCCAGCCGCTACCGAGTGGAGCGGCTGCCACGGCTGGAGGGCTACCGCGGCTGGAGCGGCTGCCGCGGCTGGAGCAGTGCAGTGAGTCCAGGGAGTGCAAAGGCACCAGTGGGGATGGAGTGCAGTGAGTCCAAAGACTTCAATGTCACCACTGGGAATGCACTTCAGTCAGTCCAGTGAGTGTACTGGCACCACTGGGGATGCACAGCAGTGAGTCCAGAGAGTGCATTGGCACCACTGGGGATGCAGTGCAGTGAGTCCAGAGAGTGCACTGGCACCATTGGAGATGCAGTGCAGTGAGTCCAGAGAGTGCACTGGCACCACTGGGGATGCAGTGCAGTGAGTCCAGAGAGTGCACTGGCACCAGTGGGGATGCAGTGCAGAGTGTCCAGAGAGTGCACTGGCACCACAGGTGATGCACTGCAGTGAGTCCAGAGAGTGCTCTGGCACCACTGGAGATGCACTTCAGTGAGTGCAGAGACTGCACTGGCACCACTGGGGATGCAGTGCAGTGAGTCCAGTGAGTGTACTGGCACCACTGGGGATGCACTGCAGTGAGTCCAGAGAGTGCATTGGCACCACTTGGGATGCACTGCAGTGAGTCCAGAGAGTGCACTGGCACCACTGGGGATGCAGTGCAGTGAGTCCAGAGAGTGCACTGGCTCCACTGAGAATGCACTTCAGTGAGTCCAGAGAGTGCACTGGCACCACTGTGGATGCAGTGCCGTGAGTCCAGCGAATGCACTGGCACCACTGGGGATACGGTGCCGGGAGTCCAGAGAGTGCACTGACACCACTGGGGATGCAGTGCAGTGAGTCCACAGAGTGCACTGACACCAGTGGGAATGCGGTGCAGTGAGTCCAGAGAGTGCACTGGCACCACTGGGGATGCACTGCAGTGAGTCCAGAGTGCACTAGCACCACTGGGGATGCAGAGCAGTGAGTCCAGAGAGTGCACTGGCACCACTGAGAATGCATTTCAGTGAGTCCAGAGAGTGCCGTTCCAGCCTCGGTATCCGCTCCAGCCGAGTCAACCCCGCGGTAGGCCCTCCAGCCGCGGCAGACGCTCCAGCCGCGGCAGCCGCTCCAGCCGCTCCAGCCGCGGCAGCCGCTCCAGCCCCTCCAGCCTCGCCAGCCTCTCCATCCGCGGCAGCCGCTCCAGCCGCGGCAGCCGCTCCAGCCGCTCCAACCGCGGCAGCCGCTCCAGCCGCTACCGAGTGGAGCGGCTGCCACGGCTGGAGGGCTACCGCGGCTGGAGCGGCTGCCGCGGCTGGAGCAGTGCAGTGAGTCCAGGGAGTGCAAAGGCACCAGTGGGGATGGAGTGCAGTGAGTCCAAAGACTTCACTGTCACCACTGGGAATGCAGTGCAGTGAGTCCAGGGAGTGCACTTGCACCACTGGGGATGCAGTGCAGTGACTCCAGTGAGTGCACTGACACCACTGGGGATGCACTGCAGTGAGTCAAGAGAGTGCACTGGCAGGACTGGGGATGCAGTGCAGTGAGTCCAGAGAGTGCACTGGCACCACTGGGGATGCCCTGCAGTGAGTCCTGAGAGTGCACTGGCACCACTGAGAATGCATTTCAGTGAGTCCAGAGAGTGCACTGGCACGACTGAGAATGCATTTCAGTGAGTCCAGAGAGTGCCGTTCCAGCCTCGGCATCCGCTCCAGCCGAGTCAACCCCGCGGTAGCCCCTCCAGCCGCGGCAGACGCTCCAGCCGCGGCAGCCGCTCCAGCCGCTCCAGCCGCGGCAGCCGCTCCAGCCCCTCCAGCCGCGCCAGCCTCTCCAGCCGCGGCAGCCGCTCCAGCCGCGGTAGCCCTCCAGCCGTGGCAGCCGCTCCACTCGGTAGCGGCTGGAGCGGCTGCCGCGGCTGGAGCGGCTGGAGCGGCTGCCGCGACTGGAGCGGCTGCCGCGGTTGGAGCGGCTGCCGCGGCTGGAGCGGCTGGAGCGGATGCCGCGGCTGGAGCGGCTGGAGCGGCTGCCGCGGCTGGAGCGGCTGGCGCGGCTGGAGGAGCTACCGCGGCTGGAGCGGTTAACGCGGCTGGAGCGGATGCCGAGGCTGGAGCGGATGCCGCGGCTAGTGCGCCTGGAGAGGCTGCCGCGGCTGGAGCAGTGCAGTGAGTCCAGAGAGTGCACTGGCACCATTGGGGATGCAGTGCAGTGAGTCCAGAGAGTGCACTGGCAGGACTGGGGATGCAGTGCAGTGAGTCCAGAGAGTGCACTGGCACCACTGAGGATGCAATGCAGTGAGTCCAGAGAGTGCACTGGCACCACTGGGCATGCAGTGCTGTGAGTCCAGAGAGTGCACTGGCACCACTGGGGATGCACTTCAGTCAGTCCAGTGAGTGTACTGGCACCACTGGGGATGCAGTGCAGTGAGTCCAGAGAGTGCACTGGCACCACTGGGGATGCCCTGCAGTGAGTCCTGAGAGCGCACTGGCACCACTGGGGATGCAGTGCAGTGAGTCCAGAGAGCGCACTGGCACCAGTGGGAATGCGGTGCAGTGAGTCCAGAGAGTGCAATGGCACCACTGGGGATGCACTGCAGTGAGTCCAGAGAGTGCACTAGCACCACTGGGGATGCAGAGCAGTGAGTCCAGAGAGTGCACTGGCACCACTGAGAATGCATTTCAGTGAGTCCAGAGAGTGCCGTTCCAGCCTCGGCATCCGCTCCAGCCGAGTCAACCCCGCGGTAGCCCCTCCAGCCGCGGCAGACGCTCCAGCCGCGGCAGCCGCTCCAGCCCCTCCAGCCGCGCCAGCCTCTCCATCCGCGGCAGCCGCTCCAGCCGCGGCAGCCGCTCCAGCCGCTCCAGCCGCGGCAGCCGCTCCAGCCGCTACCGAGTGGAGCGGCTGCCACGGCTGGAGGGCTACCGCGGCTGGAGCGGCTGCCGCGGCTGGAGCAGTGCAGTGAGTCCAGGGAGTGCAAAGGCACCAGTGGGGATGGAGTGCAGTGAGTCCAAAGACTTCAATGTCACCACTGGGAATGCACTTCAGTCAGTCCAGTGAGTGTACTGGCACCACTGGGGATGCACAGCAGTGAGTCCAGAGAGTGCATTGGCACCACTGGGGATGCAGTGCAGTGAGTCCAGAGAGTGCACTGGCACCATTGGAGATGCAGTGCAGTGAGTCCAGAGAGTGCACTGGCACCACTGGGGATGCAGTGCAGTGAGTCCAGAGAGTGCACTGGCACCAGTGGGGATGCAGTGCAGAGTGTCCAGAGAGTGCACTGGCACCACTGGGATGCACTGCAGTGAGTCCAGAGAGTGCTCTGGCACCACTGGAGATGCACTTCAGTGAGTGCAGAGACTGCACTGGCACCACTGGGGATGCAGTGCAGTGAGTCCAGTGAGTGTACTGGCACCACTGGGGATGCACTGCAGTGAGTCCAGAGAGTGCATTGGCACCACTTGGGATGCACTGCAGTGAGTCCAGAGAGTGCACTGGCACCACTGGGGATGCAGTGCAGTGAGTCCAGAGAGTGCACTGGCTCCACTGAGAATGCACTTCAGTGAGTCCAGAGAGCGAACTGGCACCACTGTGGATGCAGTGCCGTGAGTCCAGCGAATGCACTGGCACCACTGGGGATACGGTGCCGGGAGTCCAGAGAGTGCACTGACACCACTGGGGATGCAGTGCAGTGAGTCCACAGAGTGCACTGACACCAGTGGGAATGCGGTGCAGTGAGTCCAGAGAGTGCACTGGCACCACTGGGGATGCACTGCAGTGAGTCCAGAGTGCACTAGCACCACTGGGGATGCAGAGCAGTGAGTCCAGAGAGTGCACTGGCACCACTGAGAATGCATTTCAGTGAGTCCAGAGAGTGCCGTTCCAGCCTCGGTATCCGCTCCAGCCGAGTCAACCCCGCGGTAGGCCCTCCAGCCGCGGCAGACGCTCCAGCCGCGGCAGCCGCTCCAGCCGCTCCAGCCGCGGCAGCCGCTCCAGCCCCTCCAGCCTCGCCAGCCTCTCCATCCGCGGCAGCCGCTCCAGCCGCGGCAGCCGCTCCAGCCGCTCCAACCGCGGCAGCCGCTCCAGCCGCTACCGAGTGGAGCGGCTGCCACGGCTGGAGGGCTACCGCGGCTGGAGCGGCTGCCGCGGCTGGAGCAGTGCAGTGAGTCCAGGGAGTGCAAAGGCACCAGTGGGGATGGAGTGCAGTGAGTCCAAAGACTTCACTGTCACCACTGGGAATGCAGTGCAGTGAGTCCAGGGAGTGCACTTGCACCACTGGGGATGCAGTGCAGTGACTCCAGTGAGTGCACTGACACCACTGGGGATGCACTTCAGTCAGTCCAGTGAGTGTACTGGCACCACTGGGGATGCACTGCAGTGAGTCAAGAGAGTGCACTGGCAGGACTGGGGATGCAGTGCAGTGAGTCCAGAGAGTGCACTGGCACCACTGGGGATGCCCTGCAGTGAGTCCTGAGAGCGCACTGGCACCACTGGGGATGCAGTGCAGTGAGTCCAGAGAGCGCACTGGCACCAGTGGGAATGCGGTGCAGTGAGTCCAGAGAGTGCAATGGCACCACTGGGGATGCACTGCAGTGAGTCCAGAGAGTGCACTAGCACCACTGGGGATGCAGAGCAGTGAGTCCAGAGAGTGCACTGGCACCACTGAGAATGCATTTCAGTGAGTCCAGAGAGTGCCGTTCCAGCCTCGGCATCCGCTCCAGCCGATTCAACCCCGCGGTAGCCCCTCCAGCCGCGGCAGACGCTCCAGCCGCGGCAGCCGCTCCAGCCGCGGCAGCCGCTCCAGCCCCTCCAGCCGCGCCAGCCTCTCCATCCGCGGCAGCCGCTCCAGCCGCGGCAGCCGCTCCAGCCGCTCCAGCCGCGGCAGCCGCTCCAGCCGCTACCGAGTGGAGCGGCTGCCACGGCTGGAGGGCTACCGCGGCTGGAGCGGCTGCCGCGGCTGGAGCAGTGCAGTGAGTCCAGGGAGTGCAAAGGCACCAGTGGGGATGGAGTGCAGTGAGTCCAAAGACTTCAATGTCACCACTGGGAATGCACTTCAGTCAGTCCAGTGAGTGTACTGGCACCACTGGGGATGCACAGCAGTGAGTCCAGAGAGTGCATTGGCACCACTGGGGATGCAGTGCAGTGAGTCCAGAGAGTGCACTGGCACCATTGGAGATGCAGTGCAGTGAGTCCAGAGAGTGCACTGGCACCACTGGGGATGCAGTGCAGTGAGTCCAGAGAGTGCACTGGCACCAGTGGGGATGCAGTGCAGAGTGTCCAGAGAGTGCACTGGCACCACTGGGATGCACTGCAGTGAGTCCAGAGAGTGCTCTGGCACCACTGGAGATGCACTTCAGTGAGTGCAGAGACTGCACTGGCACCACTGGGGATGCAGTGCAGTGAGTCCAGTGAGTGTACTGGCACCACTGGGGATGCACTGCAGTGAGTCCAGAGAGTGCATTGGCACCACTTGGGATGCACTGCAGTGAGTCCAGAGAGTGCACTGGCACCACTGGGGATGCAGTGCAGTGAGTCCAGAGAGTGCACTGGCTCCACTGAGAATGCACTTCAGTGAGTCCAGAGAGTGCACTGGCACCACTGTGGATGCAGTGCCGTGAGTCCAGCGAATGCACTGGCACCACTGGGGATACGGTGCCGGGAGTCCAGAGAGTGCACTGACACCACTGGGGATGCAGTGCAGTGAGTCCACAGAGTGCACTGACACCAGTGGGAATGCGGTGCAGTGAGTCCAGAGAGTGCACTGGCACCACTGGGGATGCACTGCAGTGAGTCCAGAGTGCACTAGCACCACTGGGGATGCAGAGCAGTGAGTCCAGAGAGTGCACTGGCACCACTGAGAATGCATTTCAGTGAGTCCAGAGAGTGCCGTTCCAGCCTCGGTATCCGCTCCAGCCGAGTCAACCCCGCGGTAGGCCCTCCAGCCGCGGCAGACGCTCCAGCCGCGGCAGCCGCTCCAGCCGCTCCAGCCGCGGCAGCCGCTCCAGCCCCTCCAGCCTCGCCAGCCTCTCCATCCGCGGCAGCCGCTCCAGCCGCGGCAGCCGCTCCAGCCGCTCCAACCGCGGCAGCCGCTCCAGCCGCTACCGAGTGGAGCGGCTGCCACGGCTGGAGGGCTACCGCGGCTGGAGCGGCTGCCGCGGCTGGAGCAGTGCAGTGAGTCCAGGGAGTGCAAAGGCACCAGTGGGGATGGAGTGCAGTGAGTCCAAAGACTTCACTGTCACCACTGGGAATGCAGTGCAGTGAGTCCAGGGAGTGCACTTGCACCACTGGGGATGCAGTGCAGTGACTCCAGTGAGTGCACTGACACCACTGGGGATGCACTTCAGTCAGTCCAGTGAGTGTACTGGCACCACTGGGGATGCACTGCAGTGAGTCAAGAGAGTGCACTGGCAGGACTGGGGATGCAGTGCAGTGAGTCCAGAGAGTGCACTGGCACCACTGGGGATGCACTGCAGTGAGTCCAGAGAGTGCACTGGCACCACTGAGAATGCATTTCAGTGAGTCCAGAGAGTGCCGTTCCAGCCTCGGCATCCGCTCCAGCCGAGTCAACCCCGCGGTAGCCCCTCCAGCCGCGGCAGACGCTCCAGCCGCGGCAGCCGCTCCAGCCGCTCCAGCCGCGGCAGCCGCTCCAGCCCCTCCAGCCGCGCCAGCCTCTCCAGCCGCGGCAGCCGCTCCAGCCGCGGTAGCCCTCCAGCCGTGGCAGCCGCTCCACTCGGTAGCGGCTGGAGCGGCTGCCGCGGCTGGAGCGGCTGGAGCGGCTGCCGCGACTGGAGCGGCTGCCGCGGTTGGAGCGGCTGCCGCGGCTGGAGCGGCTGGAGCGGATGCCGCGGCTGGAGCGGCTGGAGCGGCTGCCGCGGCTGGAGCGGCTGGCGCGGCTGGAGGAGCTACCGCGGCTGGAGCGGTTAACGCGGCTGGAGCGGATGCCGAGGCTGGAGCGGATGCCGCGGCTGGTGCGCCTGGAGAGGCTGCCGCGGCTGGAGCAGTGCAGTGAGTCCAGAGAGTGCACTGGCACCATTGGGGATGCAGTGCAGTGAGTCCAGAGAGTGCACTGGCAGGACTGGGGATGCAGTGCAGTGAGTCCAGAGAGTGCACTGGCACCACTGGGGATGCACTGCAGTGAGTCCAGAGAGTGCACTGGCACCAATGGGCATGCAGTGCTGTGAGTCCAGAGAGTGCACTGGCACCACTGGGGATGCACTTCAGTCAGTCCAGTGAGTGTACTGGCACCACTGGGGATGCACTGCAGTGAGTCAAGAGAGTGCACTGGCAGGACTGGGGATGCAGTGCAGTGAGTCCAGAGAGTGCACTGGCACCACTGGGGATGCCCTGCAGTGAGTCCTGAGAGCGCACTGGCACCACTGGGGATGCAGTGCAGTGAGTCCAGAGAGCGCACTGGCACCAGTGGGAATGCGGTGCAGTGAGTCCAGAGAGTGCAATGGCACCACTGGGGATGCACTGCAGTGAGTCCAGAGAGTGCACTAGCACCACTGGGGATGCAGAGCAGTGAGTCCAGAGAGTGCACTGGCACCACTGAGAATGCATTTCAGTGAGTCCAGAGAGTGCCGTTCCAGCCTCGGCATCCGCTCCAGCCGAGTCAACCCCGCGGTAGCCCCTCCAGCCGCGGCAGACGCTCCAGCCGCGGCAGCCGCTCCAGCCGCTCCAGCCGCGGCAGCCGCTCCAGCCGCTACCGAGTGGAGCGGCTGCCACGGCTGGAGGGCTACCGCGGCTGGAGCGGCTGCCGCGGCTGGAGCAGTGCAGTGAGTCCAGGGAGTGCAAAGGCACCAGTGGGGATGGAGTGCAGTGAGTCCAAAGACTTCAATGTCACCACTGGGAATGCACTTCAGTCAGTCCAGTGAGTGTACTGGCACCACTGGGGATGCACAGCAGTGAGTCCAGAGAGTGCATTGGCACCACTGGGGATGCAGTGCAGTGAGTCCAGAGAGTGCACTGGCACCATTGGAGATGCAGTGCAGTGAGTCCAGAGAGTGCACTGGCACCACTGGGGATGCAGTGCAGTGAGTCCAGAGAGTGCACTGGCACCAGTGGGGATGCAGTGCAGAGTGTCCAGAGAGTGCACTGGCACCACAGGTGATGCACTGCAGTGAGTCCAGAGAGTGCTCTGGCACCACTGGAGATGCACTTCAGTGAGTGCAGAGACTGCACTGGCACCACTGGGGATGCAGTGCAGTGAGTCCAGTGAGTGTACTGGCACCACTGGGGATGCACTGCAGTGAGTCCAGAGAGTGCATTGGCACCACTTGGGATGCACTGCAGTGAGTCCAGAGAGTGCACTGGCACCACTGGGGATGCAGTGCAGTGAGTCCAGAGAGTGCACTGGCTCCACTGAGAATGCACTTCAGTGAGTCCAGAGAGTGCACTGGCACCACTGTGGATGCAGTGCCGTGAGTCCAGCGAATGCACTGGCACCACTGGGGATACGGTGCCGGGAGTCCAGAGAGTGCACTGACACCACTGGGGATGCAGTGCAGTGAGTCCACAGAGTGCACTGACACCAGTGGGAATGCGGTGCAGTGAGTCCAGAGAGTGCACTGGCACCACTGGGGATGCACTGCAGTGAGTCCAGAGTGCACTAGCACCACTGGGGATGCAGAGCAGTGAGTCCAGAGAGTGCACTGGCACCACTGAGAATGCATTTCAGTGAGTCCAGAGAGTGCCGTTCCAGCCTCGGTATCCGCTCCAGCCGAGTCAACCCCGCGGTAGGCCCTCCAGCCGCGGCAGACGCTCCAGCCGCGGCAGCCGCTCCAGCCGCTCCAGCCGCGGCAGCCGCTCCAGCCCCTCCAGCCTCGCCAGCCTCTCCATCCGCGGCAGCCGCTCCAGCCGCGGCAGCCGCTCCAGCCGCTCCAACCGCGGCAGCCGCTCCAGCCGCTACCGAGTGGAGCGGCTGCCACGGCTGGAGGGCTACCGCGGCTGGAGCGGCTGCCGCGGCTGGAGCAGTGCAGTGAGTCCAGGGAGTGCAAAGGCACCAGTGGGGATGGAGTGCAGTGAGTCCAAAGACTTCACTGTCACCACTGGGAATGCAGTGCAGTGAGTCCAGGGAGTGCACTTGCACCACTGGGGATGCAGTGCAGTGACTCCAGTGAGTGCACTGACACCACTGGGGATGCACTTCAGTCAGTCCAGTGAGTGTACTGGCACCACTGGGGATGCACTGCAGTGAGTCAAGAGAGTGCACTGGCAGGACTGGGGATGCAGTGCAGTGAGTCCAGAGAGTGCACTGGCACCACTGGGGATGCCCTGCAGTGAGTCCTGAGAGTGCACTGGCACCACTGAGAATGCATTTCAGTGAGTCCAGAGAGTGCCGTTCCAGCCTCGGCATCCGCTCCAGCCGAGTCAACCCCGCGGTAGCCCCTCCAGCCGCGGCAGACGCTCCAGCCTCGGCAGCCGCTCCAGCCGCTCCAGCCGCGGCAGCCGCTCCAGCCCCTCCAGCCGCGCCAGCCTCTCCAGCCGCGGCAGCCGCTCCAGCCGCGGTAGCCCTCCAGCCGTGGCAGCCGCTCCACTCGGTAGCGGCTGGAGCGGCTGCCGCGGCTGGAGCGGCTGGAGCGGCTGCCGCGACTGGAGCGGCTGCCGCGGTTGGAGCGGCTGCCGCGGCTGGAGCGGCTGGAGCGGATGCCGCGGCTGGAGCGGCTGGAGCGGCTGCCGCGGCTGGAGCGGCTGGCGCGGCTGGAGGAGCTACCGCGGCTGGAGCGGTTAACGCGGCTGGAGCGGATGCCGAGGCTGGAGCGGATGCCGCGGCTGGTGCGCCTGGAGAGGCTGCCGCGGCTGGAGCAGTGCAGTGAGTCCAGAGAGTGCACTGGCACCATTGGGGATGCAGTGCAGTGAGTCCAGAGAGTGCACTGGCAGGACTGGGGATGCAGTGCAGTGAGTCCAGAGAGTGCACTGGCACCACTGAGGATGCAATGCAGTGAGTCCAGAGAGTGCACTGGCACCACTGGGCATGCAGTGCTGTGAGTCCAGAGAGTGCACTGGCACCACTGGGGATGCACTTCAGTCAGTCCAGTGAGTGTACTGGCACCACTGGGGATGCACTGCAGTGAGTCAAGAGAGTGCACTGGCAGGACTGGGGATGCAGTGCAGTGAGTCCAGAGAGTGCACTGGCACCACTGGGGATGCCCTGCAGTGAGTCCTGAGAGCGCACTGGCACCACTGGGGATGCAGTGCAGTGAGTCCAGAGAGCGCACTGGCACCAGTGGGAATGCGGTGCAGTGAGTCCAGAGAGTGCAATGGCACCACTGGGGATGCACTGCAGTGAGTCCAGAGAGTGCACTAGCACCACTGGGGATGCAGAGCAGTGAGTCCAGAGAGTGCACTGGCACCACTGAGAATGCATTTCAGTGAGTCCAGAGAGTGCCGTTCCAGCCTCGGCATCCGCTCCAGCCGAGTCAACCCCGCGGTAGCCCCTCCAGCCGCGGCAGACGCTCCAGCCGCGGCAGCCGCTCCAGCCGCTCCAGCCGCGGCAGCCGCTCCAGCCCCTCCAGCCGCGCCAGCCTCTCCATCCGCGGCAGCCGCTCCAGCCGCGGCAGCCGCTCCAGCCGCTCCAGACGCGGCAGCCGCTCCAGCCGCTACCGAGTGGAGCGGCTGCCACGGCTGGAGGGCTACCGCGGCTGGAGCGGCTGCCGCGGCTGGAGCAGTGCAGTGAGTCCAGGGAGTGCAAAGGCACCAGTGGGGATGGAGTGCAGTGAGTCCAAAGACTTCAATGTCACCACTGGGAATGCACTTCAGTCAGTCCAGTGAGTGTACTGGCACCACTGGGGATGCACAGCAGTGAGTCCAGAGAGTGCATTGGCACCACTGGGGATGCAGTGCAGTGAGTCCAGAGAGTGCACTGGCACCATTGGAGATGCAGTGCAGTGAGTCCAGAGAGTGCACTGGCACCACTGGGGATGCAGTGCAGTGAGTCCAGAGAGTGCACTGGCACCAGTGGGGATGCAGTGCAGAGTGTCCAGAGAGTGCACTGGCACCACTGGGATGCACTGCAGTGAGTCCAGAGAGTGCTCTGGCACCACTGGAGATGCACTTCAGTGAGTGCAGAGACTGCACTGGCACCACTGGGGATGCAGTGCAGTGAGTCCAGTGAGTGTACTGGCACCACTGGGGATGCACTGCAGTGAGTCCAGAGAGTGCATTGGCACCACTTGGGATGCACTGCAGTGAGTCCAGAGAGTGCACTGACACCACTGGGGATGCAGTGCAGTGAGTCCACAGAGTGCACTGACACCAGTGGGAATGCGGTGCAGTGAGTCCAGAGAGTGCACTGGCACCACTGGGGATGCACTGCAGTGAGTCCAGAGTGCACTAGCACCACTGGGGATGCAGAGCAGTGAGTCCAGAGAGTGCACTGGCACCACTGAGAATGCATTTCAGTGAGTCCAGAGAGTGCCGTTCCAGCCTCGGTATCCGCTCCAGCCGAGTCAACCCCGCGGTAGGCCCTCCAGCCGCGGCAGACGCTCCAGCCGCGGCAGCCGCTCCAGCCGCTCCAGCCGCGGCAGCCGCTCCAGCCCCTCCAGCCTCGCCAGCCTCTCCATCCGCGGCAGCCGCTCCAGCCGCGGCAGCCGCTCCAGCCGCTCCAACCGCGGCAGCCGCTCCAGCCGCTACCGAGTGGAGCGGCTGCCACGGCTGGAGGGCTACCGCGGCTGGAGCGGCTGCCGCGGCTGGAGCAGTGCAGTGAGTCCAGGGAGTGCAAAGGCACCAGTGGGGATGGAGTGCAGTGAGTCCAAAGACTTCACTGTCACCACTGGGAATGCAGTGCAGTGAGTCCAGGGAGTGCACTTGCACCACTGGGGATGCAGTGCAGTGACTCCAGTGAGTGCACTGACACCACTGGGGATGCACTTCAGTCAGTCCAGTGAGTGTACTGGCACCACTGCGGATGCACTGCAGTGAGTCAAGAGAGTGCACTGGCAGGACTGGGGATGCAGTGCAGTGAGTCCAGAGAGTGCACTGGCACCACTGGGGATGCCCTGCAGTGAGTCCTGAGAGCGCACTGGCACCACTGGGGATGCAGTGCAGTGAGTCCAGAGAGCGCACTGGCACCAGTGGGAATGCGGTGCAGTGAGTCCAGAGAGTGCAATGGCACCACTGGGGATGCACTGCAGTGAGTCCAGAGAGTGCACTAGCACCACGGGGGATGCAGAGCAGTGAGTCCAGAGAGTGCACTGGCACCACTGAGAATGCATTTCAGTGAGTCCAGAGAGTGCCGTTCCAGCCTCGGCATCCGCTCCAGCCGAGTCAACCCCGCGGTAGCCCCTCCAGCCGCGGCAGACGCTCCAGCCGCGGCAGCCGCTCCAGCCGCTCCAGCCGCGGCAGCCGCTCCAGCCCCTCCAGCCGCGCCAGCCTCTCCATCCGCGGCAGCCGCTCCAGCCGCGGCAGCCGCTCCAGCCGCTCCAACCGCGGCAGCCGCTCCAGCCGCGGCAGCCGCTCCAGCCGCTCCAGCCGCGGCAGCCGCTCCAGCCGCTACCGAGTGGAGCGGCTGCCACGGCTGGAGGGCTACCGCGGCTGGAGCGGCTGCCGCGGCTGGAGCAGTGCAGTGAGTCCAGGGAGTGCAAAGGCACCAGTGGGGATGGAGTGCAGTGAGTCCAAAGACTTCAATGTCACCACTGGGAATGCACTTCAGTCAGTCCAGTGAGTGTACTGGCACCACTGGGGATGCACAGCAGTGAGTCCAGAGAGTGCATTGGCACCACTGGGGATGCAGTGCAGTGAGTCCAGAGAGTGCACTGGCACCATTGGAGATGCAGTGCAGTGAGTCCAGAGAGTGCACTGGCACCACTGGGGATGCAGTGCAGTGAGTCCAGAGAGTGCACTGGCACCAGTGGGGATGCAGTGCAGAGTGTCCAGAGAGTGCACTGGCACCACTGGGATGCACTGCAGTGAGTCCAGAGAGTGCTCTGGCACCACTGGAGATGCACTTCAGTGAGTGCAGAGACTGCACTGGCACCACTGGGGATGCAGTGCAGTGAGTCCAGTGAGTGTACTGGCACCACTGGGGATGCACTGCAGTGAGTCCAGAGAGTGCATTGGCACCACTTGGGATGCACTGCAGTGAGTCCAGAGAGTGCACTGGCACCACTGGGGATGCAGTGCAGTGAGTCCAGAGAGTGCACTGGCTCCACTGAGAATGCACTTCAGTGAGTCCAGAGAGTGCACTGGCACCACTGTGGATGCAGTGCCGTGAGTCCAGCGAATGCACTGGCACCACTGGGGATACGGTGCCGGGAGTCCAGAGAGTGCACTGACACCACTGGGGATGCAGTGCAGTGAGTCCACAGAGTGCACTGACACCAGTGGGAATGCGGTGCAGTGAGTCCAGAGAGTGCACTGGCACCACTGGGGATGCACTGCAGTGAGTCCAGAGTGCACTAGCACCACTGGGGATGCAGAGCAGTGAGTCCAGAGAGTGCACTGGCACCACTGAGAATGCATTTCAGTGAGTCCAGAGAGTGCCTTTCCAGCCTCGGTATCCGCTCCAGCCGAGTCAACCCCGCGGTAGGCCCTCCAGCCGCGGCAGACGCTCCAGCCGCGGCAGCCGCTCCAGCCGCTCCAGCCGCGGCAGCCGCTCCAGCCCCTCCAGCCTCGCCAGCCTCTCCATCCGCGGCAGCCGCTCCAGCCGCGGCAGCCGCTCCAGCCGCTCCAACCGCGGCAGCCGCTCCAGCCGCTACCGAGTGGAGCGGCTGCCACGGCTGGAGGGCTACCGCGGCTGGAGCGGCTGCCGCGGCTGGAGCAGTGCAGTGAGTCCAGGGAGTGCAAAGGCACCAGTGGGGATGGAGTGCAGTGAGTCCAAAGACTTCACTGTCACCACTGGGAATGCAGTGCAGTGAGTCCAGGGAGTGCACTTGCACCACTGGGGATGCAGTGCAGTGACTCCAGTGAGTGCACTGACACCACTGGGGATGCACTTCAGTCAGTCCAGTGAGTGTACTGGCACCACTGGGGATGCACTGCAGTGAGTCAAGAGAGTGCACTGGCAGGACTGGGGATGCAGTGCAGTGAGTCCAGAGAGTGCACTGGCACCACTGGGGATGCCCTGCAGTGAGTCCTGAGAGCGCACTGGCACCACTGGGGATGCAGTGCAGTGAGTCCAGAGAGCGCACTGGCACCAGTGGGAATGCGGTGCAGTGAGTCCAGAGAGTGCAATGGCACCACTGGGGATGCACTGCAGTGAGTCCAGAGAGTGCACTAGCACCACTGGGGATGCAGAGCAGTGAGTCCAGAGAGTGCACTGGCACCACTGAGAATGCATTTCAGTGAGTCCAGAGAGTGCCGTTCCAGCCTCGGCATCCGCTCCAGCCGAGTCAACCCCGCGGTAGCCCCTCCAGCCGCGGCAGACGCTCCAGCCGCGGCAGCCGCTCCAGCCGCTCCAGCCGCGGCAGCCGCTCCAGCCCCTCCAGCCGCGCCAGCCTCTCCATCCGCGGCAGCCGCTCCAGCCGCGGCAGCCGCTCCAGCCGCGGCAGCCGCTCCAGCCGCTACCGAGTGGAGCGGCTGCCACGGCTGGAGGGCTACCGCGGCTGGAGCGGCTGCCGCGGCTGGAGCAGTGCAGTGAGTCCAGGGAGTGCAAAGGCACCAGTGGGGATGGAGTGCAGTGAGTCCAAAGACTTCAATGTCACCACTGGGAATGCACTTCAGTCAGTCCAGTGAGTGTACTGGCACCACTGGGGATGCACAGCAGTGAGTCCAGAGAGTGCATTGGCACCACTGGGGATGCAGTGCAGTGAGTCCAGAGAGTGCACTGGCACCATTGGAGATGCAGTGCAGTGAGTCCAGAGAGTGCACTGGCACCACTGGGGATGCAGTGCAGTGAGTCCAGAGAGTGCACTGGCACCAGTGGGGATGCAGTGCAGAGTGTCCAGAGAGTGCACTGGCACCACAGGTGATGCACTGCAGTGAGTCCAGAGAGTGCTCTGGCACCACTGGAGATGCACTTCAGTGAGTGCAGAGACTGCACTGGCACCACTGGGGATGCAGTGCAGTGAGTCCAGTGAGTGTACTGGCACCACTGGGGATGCACTGCAGTGAGTCCAGAGAGTGCATTGGCACCACTTGGGATGCACTGCAGTGAGTCCAGAGAGTGCACTGGCACCACTGGGGATGCAGTGCAGTGAGTCCAGAGAGTGCACTGTCTCCACTGAGAATGCACTTCAGTGAGTCCAGAGAGTGCACTGGCACCACTGTGGATGCAGTGCCGTGAGTCCAGCGAATGCACTGGCACCACTGGGGATACGGTGCCGGGAGTCCAGAGAGTGCACTGACACCACTGGGGATGCAGTGCTGTGAGTCCACAGAGTGCACTGACACCAGTGGGAATGCGGTGCAGTGAGTCCAGAGAGTGCACTGGCACCACTGGGGATGCACTGCAGTGAGTCCAGAGTGCACTAGCACCACTGGGGATGCAGAGCAGTGAGTCCAGAGAGTGCACTGGCACCACTGAGAATGCATTTCAGTGAGTCCAGAGAGTGCCGTTCCAGCCTCGGTATCCGCTCCAGCCGAGTCAACCCCGCGGTAGGCCCTCCAGCCGCGGCAGACGCTCCAGCCGCGGCAGCCGCTCCAGCCGCTCCAGCCGCGGCAGCCGCTCCAGCCCCTCCAGCCTCGCCAGCCTCTCCATCCGCGGCAGCCGCTCCAGCCGCGGCAGCCGCTCCAGCCGCTCCAACCGCGGCAGCCGCTCCAGCCGCTACCGAGTGGAGCGGCTGCCACGGCTGGAGGGCTACCGCGGCTGGAGCGGCTGCCGCGGCTGGAGCAGTGCAGTGAGTCCAGGGAGTGCAAAGGCACCAGTGGGGATGGAGTGCAGTGAGTCCAAAGACTTCACTGTCACCACTGGGAATGCAGTGCAGTGAGTCCAGGGAGTGCACTTGCACCACTGGGGATGCAGTGCAGTGACTCCAGTGAGTGCACTGACACCACTGGGGATGCACTTCAGTCAGTCCAGTGAGTGTACTGGCACCACTTGGGATGCACTGCAGTGAGTCAAGAGAGTGCACTGGCAGGACTGGGGATGCAGTGCAGTGAGTCCAGAGAGTGCACTGGCACCACTGGGGATGCCCTGCAGTGAGTCCTGAGAGCGCACTGGCACCACTGGGGATGCAGTGCAGTGAGTCCAGAGAGCGCACTGGCACCAGTGGGAATGCGGTGCAGTGAGTCCAGAGAGTGCAATGGCACCACTGGGGATGCACTGCAGTGAGTCCAGAGAGTGCACTAGCACCACTGGGGATGCAGAGCAGTGAGTCCAGAGAGTGCACTGGCACCACTGAGAATGCATTTCAGTGAGTCCAGAGAGTGCCGTTCCAGCCTCGGCATCCGCTCCAGCCGAGTCAACCCCGCGGTAGCCCCTCCAGCCGCGGCAGACGCTCCAGCCGCGGCAGCCGCTCCAGCCGCTCCAGCCGCGGCAGCCGCTCCAGCCCCTCCAGCCGCGCCAGCCTCTCCATCCGCGGCAGCCGCTCCAGCCGCGGCAGCCGCTCCAGCCGCTCCAGCCGCGGCAGCCGCTCCAGCCGCTACCGAGTGGAGCGGCTGCCACGGCTGGAGGGCTACCGCGGCTGGAGCGGCTGCCGCGGCTGGAGCAGTGCAGTGAGTCCAGGGAGTGCAAAGGCACCAGTGGGGATGGAGTGCAGTGAGTCCAAAGACTTCAATGTCACCACTGGGAATGCACTTCAGTCAGTCCAGTGAGTGTACTGGCACCACTGGGGATGCACAGCAGTGAGTCCAGAGAGTGCATTGGCACCACTGGGGATGCAGTGCAGTGAGTCCAGAGAGTGCACTGGCACCATTGGAGATGCAGTGCAGTGAGTCCAGAGAGTGCACTGGCACCACTGGGGATGCAGTGCAGTGAGTCCAGAGAGTGCACTGGCACCAGTGGGGATGCAGTGCAGAGTGTCCAGAGAGTGCACTGGCACCACTGGGATGCACTGCAGTGAGTCCAGAGAGTGCTCTGGCACCACTGGAGATGCACTTCAGTGAGTGCAGAGACTGCACTGGCACCACTGGGGATGCAGTGCAGTGAGTCCAGTGAGTGTACTGGCACCACTGGGGATGCACTGCAGTGAGTCCAGAGAGTGCATTGGCACCACTTGGGATGCACTGCAGTGAGTCCAGAGAGTGCACTGGCACCACTGGGGATGCAGTGCCGTGAGTCCAGCGAATGCACTGGCACCACTGGGGATACGGTGCCGGGAGTCCAGAGAGTGCACTGACACCACTGGGGATGCAGTGCAGTGAGTCCACAGAGTGCACTGACACCAGTGGGAATGCGGTGCAGTGAGTCCAGAGAGTGCACTGGCACCACTGGGGATGCACTGCAGTGAGTCCAGAGTGCACTAGCACCACTGGGGATGCAGAGCAGTGAGTCCAGAGAGTGCACTGGCACCACTGAGAATGCATTTCAGTGAGTCCAGAGAGTGCCGTTCCAGCCTCGGTATCCGCTCCAGCCGAGTCAACCCCGCGGTAGGCCCTCCAGCCGCGGCAGACGCTCCAGCCGCGGCAGCCGCTCCAGCCGCTCCAGCCGCGGCAGCCGCTCCAGCCCCTCCAGCCTCGCCAGCCTCTCCATCCGCGGCAGCCGCTCCAGCCGCGGCAGCCGCTCCAGCCGCTCCAACCGCGGCAGCCGCTCCAGCCGCTACCGAGTGGAGCGGCTGCCACGGCTGGAGGGCTACCGCGGCTGGAGCGGCTGCCGCGGCTGGAGCAGTGCAGTGAGTCCAGGGAGTGCAAAGGCACCAGTGGGGATGGAGTGCAGTGAGTCCAAAGACTTCACTGTCACCACTGGGAATGCAGTGCAGTGAGTCCAGGGAGTGCACTTGCACCACTGGGGATGCAGTGCAGTGACTCCAGTGAGTGCACTGACACCACTGGGGATGCACTTCAGTCAGTCCAGTGAGTGTACTGGCACCACTGGGGATGCACTGCAGTGAGTCAAGAGAGTGCACTGGCAGGACTGGGGATGCAGTGCAGTGAGTCCAGAGAGTGCACTGGCACCACTGGGGATGCCCTGCAGTGAGTCCTGAGAGCGCACTGGCACCACTGGGGATGCAGTGCAGTGAGTCCAGAGAGCGCACTGGCACCAGTGGGAATGCGGTGCAGTGAGTCCAGAGAGTGCAATGGCACCACTGGGGATGCACTGCAGTGAGTCCAGAGAGTGCAGTAGCACCACTGGGGATGCAGAGCAGTGAGTCCAGAGAGTGCACTGGCACCACTGAGAATGCATTTCAGTGAGTCCAGAGAGTGCCGTTCCAGCCTCGGCATCCGCTCCAGCCGAGTCAACCCCGCGGTAGCCCCTCCAGCCGCGGCAGACGCTCCAGCCGCGGCAGCCGCTCCAGCCGCTCCAGCCGCGGCAGCCGCTCCAGCCCCTCCAGCCGCGCCAGCCTCTCCATCCGCGGCAGCCGCTCCAGCCGCGGCAGCCGCTCCAGCCGCTCCAGCCGCGGCAGCCGCTCCAGCCGCTACCGAGTGGAGCGGCTGCCACGGCTGGAGGGCTACCGCGGCTGGAGCGGCTGCCGCGGCTGGAGCAGTGCAGTGAGTCCAGGGAGTGCAAAGGCACCAGTGGGGATGGAGTGCAGTGAGTCCAAAGACTTCAATGTCACCACTGGGAATGCACTTCAGTCAGTCCAGTGAGTGTACTGGCACCACTGGGGATGCACAGCAGTGAGTCCAGAGAGTGCATTGGCACCACTGGGGATGCAGTGCAGTGAGTCCAGAGAGTGCACTGGCACCATTGGAGATGCAGTGCAGTGAGTCCAGAGAGTGCACTGGCACCACTGGGGATGCAGTGCAGTGAGTCCAGAGAGTGCACTGGCACCAGTGGGGATGCAGTGCAGAGTGTCCAGAGAGTGCACTGGCACCACTGGGATGCACTGCAGTGAGTCCAGAGAGTGCTGTGGCACCACTGGAGATGCACTTCAGTGAGTGCAGAGACTGCACTGGCACCACTGGGGATGCAGTGCAGTGAGTCCAGTGAGTGTACTGGCACCACTGGGGATGCACTGCAGTGAGTCCAGAGAGTGCATTGGCACCACTTGGGATGCACTGCAGTGAGTCCAGAGAGTGCACTGGCACCACTGGGGATGCAGTGCAGTGAGTCCAGAGAGTGCACTGGCTCCACTGAGAATGCACTTCAGTGAGTCCAGAGAGTGCACTGGCACCACTGTGGATGCAGTGCCGTGAGTCCAGCGAATGCACTGGCACCACTGGGGATACGGTGCCGGGAGTCCAGGGAGTGCACTGACACCACTGGGGATGCAGTGCAGTGAGTCCACAGAGTGCACTGACACCAGTGGGAATGCGGTGCAGTGAGTCCAGAGAGTGCACTGGCACCACTGGGGATGCACTGCAGTGAGTCCAGAGTGCACTAGCACCACTGGGGATGCAGAGCAGTGAGTCCAGAGAGTGCACTGGCACCACTGAGAATGCATTTCAGTGAGTCCAGAGAGTGCCGTTCCAGCCTCGGTATCCGCTCCAGCCGAGTCAACCCCGCGGTAGGCCCTCCAGCCGCGGCAGACGCTCCAGCCGCGGCAGCCGCTCCAGCCGCTCCAGCCGCGGCAGCCGCTCCAGCCCCTCCAGCCTCGCCAGCCTCTCCATCCGCGGCAGCCGCTCCAGCCGCGGCAGCCGCTCCAGCCGCTCCAACCGCGGCAGCCGCTCCAGCCGCTACCGAGTGGAGCGGCTGCCACGGCTGGAGGGCTACCGCGGCTGGAGCGGCTGCCGCGGCTGGAGCAGTGCAGTGAGTCCAGGGAGTGCAAAGGCACCAGTGGGGATGGAGTGCAGTGAGTCCAAAGACTTCACTGTCACCACTGGGAATGCAGTGCAGTGAGTCCAGGGAGTGCACTTGCACCACTGGGGATGCAGTGCAGTGACTCCAGTGAGTGCACTGACACCACTGGGGATGCACTTCAGTCGGTCCAGTGAGTGTACTGGCACCACTGGGGATGCACTGCAGTGAGTCAAGAGAGTGCACTGGCAGGACTGGGGATGCAGTGCAGTGAGTCCAGAGAGTGCACTGGCACCACTGGGGATGCCCTGCAGTGAGTCCTGAGAGCGCACTGGCACCACTGGGGATGCAGTGCAGTGAGTCCAGAGAGCGCACTGGCACCAGTGGGAATGCGGTGCAGTGAGTCCAGAGAGTGCAATGGCACCACTGGGGATGCACTGCAGTGAGTCCAGAGAGTGCACTAGCACCACTGGGGATGCAGAGCAGTGAGTCCAGAGAGTGCACTGGCACCACTGAGAATGCATTTCAGTGAGTCCAGAGAGTGCCGTTCCAGCCTCGGCATCCGCTCCAGCCGAGTCAACCCCGCGGTAGCCCCTCCAGCCGCGGCAGACGCTCCAGCCGCGGCAGCCGCTCCAGCCGCTCCAGCCGCGGCAGCCGCTCCAGCCCCTCCAGCCGCGCCAGCCTCTCCAGCCGCGGCAGCCGCTCCAGCCGCGGTAGCCCTCCAGCCGTGGCAGCCGCTCCACTCGGTAGCGGCTGGAGCGGCTGCCGCGGCTGCCGCGGCTGGAGCGGCTGCCGCGACTGGAGCGGCTGCCGCGGTTGGAGCGGCTGCCGCGGCTGGAGCGGCTGGAGCGGATGCCGCGGCTGGAGCGGCTGGAGCGGCTGCCGCGGCTGGAGCGGCTGGCGCGGCTGGAGGAGCTACCGCGGCTGGAGCGGTTAACGCGGCTGGAGCGGATGCCGAGGCTGGAGCGGATGCCGCGGCTGGTGCGCCTGGAGAGGCTGCCGCGGCTGGAGCAGTGCAGTGAGTCCAGAGAGTGCACTGGCACCATTGGGGATGCAGTGCAGTGAGTCCAGAGAGTGCACTGGCAGGACTGGGGATGCAGTGCAGTGAGTCCAGAGAGTGCACTGGCACCACTGAGGATGCAATGCAGTGAGTCCAGAGAGTGCACTGGCACCACTGGGCATGCAGTGCTGTGAGTCCAGAGAGTGCACTGGCACCACTGGGGATGCACTTCAGTCAGTCCAGTGAGTGTACTGGCACCACTGGGGATGCACTGCAGTGAGTCAAGAGAGTGCACTGGCAGGACTGGGGATGCAGTGCAGTGAGTCCAGAGAGTGCACTGGCACCACTGGGGATGCCCTGCAGTGAGTCCTGAGAGCGCACTGGCACCACTGGGGATGCAGTGCAGTGAGTCCAGAGAGAGCACTGGCACCAGTGGGAATGCGGTGCAGTGAGTCCAGAGAGTGCAATGGCACCACTGGGGATGCACTGCAGTGAGTCCAGAGAGTGCACTAGCACCACTGGGGATGCAGAGCAGTGAGTCCAGAGAGTGCACTGGCACCACTGAGAATGCATTTCAGTGAGTCCAGAGAGTGCCGTTCCAGCCTCGGCATCCGCTCCAGCCGAGTCAACCCCGCGGTAGCCCCTCCAGCCGCGGCAGACGCTCCAGCCGCGGCAGCCGCTCCAGCCGCTCCAGCCGCGGCAGCCGCTCCAGCCCCTCCAGCCGCGCCAGCCTCTCCATCCGCGGCAGCCGCTCCAGCCGCGGCAGCCGCTCCAGCCGCGGCAGCCGCTCCAGCCGCTACCGAGTGGAGCGGCTGCCACGGCTGGAGGGCTACCGCGGCTGGAGCGGCTGCCGCGGCTGGAGCAGTGCAGTGAGTCCAGGGAGTGCAAAGGCACCAGTGGGGATGGAGTGCAGTGAGTCCAAAGACTTCAATGTCACCACTGGGAATGCACTTCAGTCAGTCCAGTGAGTGTACTGGCACCACTGGGGATGCACAGCAGTGAGTCCAGAGAGTGCATTGGCACCACTGGGGATGCAGTGCAGTGAGTCCAGAGAGTGCACTGGCACCATTGGAGATGCAGTGCAGTGAGTCCAGAGAGTGCACTGGCACCACTGGGGATGCAGTGCAGTGAGTCCAGAGAGTGCACTGGCACCAGTGGGGATGCAGTGCAGAGTGTCCAGAGAGTGCACTGGCACCACTGGGATGCAGTGCAGTGAGTCCAGAGAGTGCTCTGGCACCACTGGAGATGCACTTCAGTGAGTGCAGAGACTGCACTGGCACCACTGGGGATGCAGTGCAGTGAGTCCAGTGAGTGTACTGGCACCACTGGGGATGCACTGCAGTGAGTCCAGAGAGTGCATTGGCACCACTTGGGATGCACTGCAGTGAGTCCAGAGAGTGCACTGGCACCACTGGGGATGCAGTGCAGTGAGTCCAGAGAGTGCACTGGCTCCACTGAGAATGCACTTCAGTGAGTCCAGAGAGTGCACTGGCACCACTGTGGATGCAGTGCCGTGAGTCCAGCGAATGCAGTGGCACCACTGGGGATACGGTGCCGGGAGTCCAGAGAGTGCACTGACACCACTGGGGATGCAGTGCAGTGAGTCCACAGAGTGCACTGACACCAGTGGGAATGCGGTGCAGTGAGTCCAGAGAGTGCACTGGCACCACTGGGGATGCACTGCAGTGAGTCCAGAGTGCACTAGCACCACTGGGGATGCAGAGCAGTGAGTCCAGAGAGTGCACTGGCACCACTGAGAATGCATTTCAGTGAGTCCAGAGAGTGCCGTTCCAGCCTCGGTATCCGCTCCAGCCGAGTCAACCCCGCGGTAGGCCCTCCAGCCGCGGCAGACGCTCCAGCCGCGGCAGCCGCTCCAGCCGCTCCAGCCGCGGCAGCCGCTCCAGCCCCTCCAGCCTCGCCAGCCTCTCCATCCGCGGCAGCCGCTCCAGCCGCGGCAGCCGCTCCAGCCGCTCCAACCGCGGCAGCCGCTCCAGCCGCTACCGAGTGGAGCGGCTGCCACGGCTGGAGGGCTACCGCGGCTGGAGCGGCTGCCGCGGCTGGAGCAGTGCAGTGAGTCCAGGGAGTGCAAAGGCACCAGTGGGGATGGAGTGCAGTGAGTCCAAAGACTTCACTGTCACCACTGGGAATGCAGTGCAGTGAGTCCAGGGAGTGCACTTGCACCACTGGGGATGCAGTGCAGTGACTCCAGTGAGTGCACTGACACCACTGGGGATGCACTTCAGTCAGTCCAGTGAGTGTACTGGCACCACTGGGGATGCACTGCAGTGAGTCAAGAGAGTGCACTGGCAGGACTGGGGATGCAGTGCAGTGAGTCCAGAGAGTGCACTGGCACCACTGGGGATGCCCTGCAGTGAGTCCTGAGAGCGCACTGGCACCACTGGGGATGCAGTGCAGTGAGTCCAGAGAGCGCACTGGCACCAGTGGGAATGCGGTGCAGTGAGTCCAGAGAGTGCAATGGCACCACTGGGGATGCACTGCAGTGAGTCCAGAGAGTGCACTAGCACCACTGGGGATGCAGAGCAGTGAGTCCAGAGAGTGTACTGGCACCACTGAGAATGCATTTCAGTGAGTCCAGAGAGTGCCGTTCCAGCCTCGGCATCCGCTCCAGCCGAGTCAACCCCGCGGTAGCCCCTCCAGCCGCGGCAGACGCTCCAGCCGCGGCAGCCGCTCCAGCCGCTCCAGCCGCGGCAGCCGCTCCAGCCCCTCCAGCCGCGCCAGCCTCTCCATCCGCGGCAGCCGCTCCAGCCGCGGCAGCCGCTCCAGCCGCTCCAGCCGCGGCAGCCGCTCCAGCCGCTACCGAGTGGAGCGGCTGCCGCGGCTGGAGGGCTACCGCGGCTGGAGCGGCTGCCGCGGCTGGAGCAGTGCAGTGAGTCCAGGGAGTGCAAAGGCACCAGTGGGGATGGAGTGCAGTGAGTCCAAAGACTTCAATGTCACCACTGGGAATGCACTTCAGTCAGTCCAGTGAGTGTACAGGCACCACTGGGGATGCACAGCAGTGAGTCCAGAGAGTGCATTGGCACCACTGGGGATGCAGTGCAGTGAGTCCAGAGAGTGCACTGGCACCACTGGGGATGCAGTGCAGTGAGTCCAGAGAGTGCAGAGGCACCACTGGGGATGCAGTGCAGTGAGTCCAGAGAGTGCACTGGCACCACTGGGGACGCAGTGCAGTGAGTCCAGAGAGTGCACTGGCACCAGTGGGGATGCAGTGCAGAGTGTCCAGAGAGTGCACTGGCACCACTGGGATGCACTGCAGTGAGTCCAGAGAGTGCTCTGGCACCACTGGAGATGCACTTCAGTGAGTGCAGAGACTGCACTGGCACCACTGGGGATGCAGTGCAGTGAGTCCAGTGAGTGTACTGGCACCACTGGGGATGCACTGCAGTGAGTCCAGAGAGTGCATTGGCACCACTTGGGATGCACTGCAGTGAGTCCAGAGAGTGCACTGGCACCACTGGGGATGCAGTGCCGTGAGTCCAGAGAGTGCACTGGCACCACTGGGGATACGGTGCCGGGAGTCCAGAGAGTGCACTGACACCACTGGGGATGCAGTGCAGTGAGTCCACAGAGTGCACTGACACCAGTGGGAATGCGGTGCAGTGAGTCCAGAGAGTGCACTGGCACCACTGGGGATGCACTGCAGTGAGTCCAGAGTGCACTAGCACCACTGGGGATGCAGAGCAGTGAGTCCAGAGAGTGCACTGGCACCACTGAGAATGCATTTCAGTGAGTCCAGAGAGTGCCGTTCCAGCCTCGGTATCCGCTCCAGCCGAGTCAACCCCGCGGTAGGCCCTCCAGCCGCGGCAGACGCTCCAGCCGCGGCAGCCGCTCCAGCCGCTCCAGCCGCGGCAGCCGCTCCAGCCCCTCCAGCCTCGCCAGCCTCTCCATCCGCGGCAGCCGCTCCAGCCGCGGCAGCCGCTCCAGCCGCTCCAACCGCGGCAGCCGCTCCAGCCGCTACCGAGTGGAGCGGCTGCCACGGCTGGAGGGCTACCGCGGCTGGAGCGGCTGCCGCGGCTGGAGCAGTGCAGTGAGTCCAGGGAGTGCAAAGGCACCAGTGGGGATGGAGTGCAGTGAGTCCAAAGACTTCACTGTCACCACTGGGAATGCAGTGCAGTGAGTCCAGGGAGTGCACTTGCACCACTGGGGATGCAGTGCAGTGACTCCAGTGAGTGCACTGACACCACTGGGGATGCACTTCAGTCAGTCCAGTGAGTGTACTGGCACCACTGGGGATGCACTGCAGTGAGTCAAGAGAGTGCACTGGCAGGACTGGGGATGCAGTGCAGTGAGTCCAGAGAGTGCACTGGCACCACTGGGGATGCCCTGCAGTGAGTCCTGAGAGCGCACTGGCACCACTGGGGATGCAGTGCAGTGAGTCCAGAGAGCGCACTGGCACCAGTGGGAATGCGGTGCAGTGAGTCCAGAGAGTGCAATGGCACCACTGGGGATGCACTGCAGTGAGTCCAGAGAGTGCACTAGCACCACTGGGGATGCAGAGCAGTGAGTCCAGAGAGTGCACTGGCACCACTGAGAATGCATTTCAGTGAGTCCAGAGAGTGCCGTTCCAGCCTCGGCATCCGCTCCAGCCGAGTCAACCCCGCGGTAGCCCCTCCAGCCGCGGCAGACGCTCCAGCCGCGGCAGCCGCTCCAGCCGCTCCAGCCGCGGCAGCCGCTCCAGCCCCTCCAGCCGCGCCAGCCTCTCCATCCGCGGCAGCCGCTCCAGCCGCGGCAGCCGCTCCAGCCGCGGCAGCCGCTCCAGCCGCTACCGAGTGGAGCGGCTGCCACGGCTGGAGGGCTACCGCGGCTGGAGCGGCTGCCGCGGCTGGAGCAGTGCAGTGAGTCCAGGGAGTGCAAAGGCACCAGTGGGGATGGAGTGCAGTGAGTCCAAAGACTTCAATGTCACCACTGGGAATGCACTTCAGTCAGTCCAGTGAGTGTACTGGCACCACTGGGGATGCACAGCAGTGAGTCCAGAGAGTGCATTGGCACCACTGGGGATGCAGTGCAGTGAGTCCAGAGAGTGCACTGGCACCATTGGAGATGCAGTGCAGTGAGTCCAGAGAGTGCACTGGCACCACTGGGGATGCAGTGCAGTGAGTCCAGAGAGTGCACTGGCACCAGTGGGGATGCAGTGCAGAGTGTCCAGAGAGTGCACTGGCACCACTGGGATGCACTGCAGTGAGTCCAGAGAGTGCTCTGGCACCACTGGAGATGCACTTCAGTGAGTGCAGAGACTGCACTGGCACCACTGGGGATGCAGTGCAGTGAGTCCAGTGAGTGTACTGGCACCACTGGGGATGCACTGCAGTGAGTCCAGAGAGTGCATTGGCTCCACTTGGGATGCACTGCAGTGAGTCCAGAGAGTGCACTGGCACCACTGGGGATGCAGTGCAGTGAGTCCAGAGAGTGCACTGGCTCCACTGAGAATGCACTTCAGTGAGTCCAGAGAGTGCACTGGCACCACTGTGGATGCAGTGCCGTGAGTCCAGCGAATGCACTGGCACCACTGGGGATACGGTGCCGGGAGTCCAGAGAGTGCACTGACACCACTGGGGATGCAGTGCAGTGAGTCCACAGAGTGCACTGACACCAGTGGGAATGCGGTGCAGTGAGTCCAGAGAGTGCACTGGCACCACTGGGGATGCACTGCAGTGAGTCCAGAGTGCACTAGCACCACTGGGGATGCAGAGCAGTGAGTCCAGAGAGTGCACTGGCACCACTGAGAATGCATTTCAGTGAGTCCAGAGAGTGCCGTTCCAGCCTCGGTATCCGCTCCAGCCGAGTCAACCCCGCGGTAGGCCCTCCAGCCGCGGCAGACGCTCCAGCCGCGGCAGCCGCTCCAGCCGCTCCAGCCGCGGCAGCCGCTCCAGCCCCTCCAGCCTCGCCAGCCTCTCCATCCGCGGCAGCCGCTCCAGCCGCGGCAGCCGCTCCAGCCGCTCCAACCGCGGCAGCCGCTCCAGCCGCTACCGAGTGGAGCGGCTGCCACGGCTGGAGGGCTACCGCGGCTGGAGCGGCTGCCGCGGCTGGAGCAGTGCAGTGAGTCCAGGGAGTGCAAAGGCACCAGTGGGGATGGAGTGCAGTGAGTCCAAAGACTTCACTGTCACCACTGGGAATGCAGTGCAGTGAGTCCAGGGAGTGCACTTGCACCACTGGGGATGCAGTGCAGTGACTCCAGTGAGTGCACTGACACCACTGGGGATGCACTTCAGTCAGTCCAGTGAGTGTACTGGCACCACTGGGGATGCACTGCAGTGAGTCAAGAGAGTGCACTGGCAGGACTGGGGATGCAGTGCAGTGAGTCCAGAGAGTGCACTGGCACCACTGGGGATGCCCTGCAGTGAGTCCTGAGAGCGCACTGGCACCACTGGGGATGCAGTGCAGTGAGTCCAGAGAGCGCACTGGCACCAGTGGGAATGCGGTGCAGTGAGTCCAGAGAGTGCAATGGCACCACTGGGGATGCACTGCAGTGAGTCCAGAGAGTGCACTAGCACCACTGGGGATGCAGAGCAGTGAGTCCAGAGAGTGTACTGGCACCACTGAGAATGCATTTCAGTGAGTCCAGAGAGTGCCGTTCCAGCCTCGGCATCCGCTCCAGCCGAGTCAACCCCGCGGTAGCCCCTCCAGCCGCGGCAGACGCTCCAGCCGCGGCAGCCGCTCCAGCCGCTCCAGCCGCGGCAGCCGCTCCAGCCCCTCCAGCCGCGCCAGCCTCTCCATCCGCGGCAGCCGCTCCAGCCGCGGCAGCCGCTCCAGCCGCTCCAGCCGCGGCAGCCGCTCCAGCCGCTACCGAGTGGAGCGGCTGCCGCGGCTGGAGGGCTACCGCGGCTGGAGCGGCTGCCGCGGCTGGAGCAGTGCAGTGAGTCCAGGGAGTGCAAAGGCACCAGTGGGGATGGAGTGCAGTGAGTCCAAAGACTTCAATGTCACCACTGGGAATGCACTTCAGTCAGTCCAGTGAGTGTACTGGCACCACTGGGGATGCACAGCAGTGAGTCCAGAGAGTGCATTGGCACCACTGGGGATGCAGTGCAGTGAGTCCAGAGAGTGCACTGGCACCATTGGAGATGCAGTGCAGTGAGTCCAGAGAGTGCACTGGCACCACTGGGGATGCAGTGCAGTGAGTCCAGAGAGTGCACTGGCACCAGTGGGGATGCAGTGCAGAGTGTCCAGAGAGTGCACTGGCACCACTGGGATGCACTGCAGTGAGTCCAGAGAGTGCTCTGGCACCACTGGAGATGCACTTCAGTGAGTGCAGAGACTGCACTGGCACCACTGGGGATGCAGTGCAGTGAGTCCAGTGAGTGTACTGGCACCACTGGGGATGCACTGCAGTGAGTCCAGAGAGTGCATTGGCACCACTTGGGATGCACTGCAGTGAGTCCAGAGAGTGCACTGGCACCACTGGGGATGCAGTGCCGTGAGTCCAGAGAGTGCACTGGCACCACTGGGGATACGGTGCCGGGAGTCCAGAGAGTGCACTGACACCACTGGGGATGCAGTGCAGTGAGTCCACAGAGTGCACTGACACCAGTGGGAATGCGGTGCAGTGAGTCCAGAGAGTGCACTGGCACCACTGGGGATGCACTGCAGTGAGTCCAGAGTGCACTAGCACCACTGGGGATGCAGAGCAGTGAGTCCAGAGAGTGCACTGGCACCACTGAGAATGCATTTCAGTGAGTCCAGAGAGTGCCGTTCCAGCCTCGGTATCCGCTCCAGCCGAGTCAACCCCGCGGTAGGCCCTCCAGCCGCGGCAGACGCTCCAGCCGCGGCAGCCGCTCCAGCCGCTCCAGCCGCGGCAGCCGCTCCAGCCCCTCCAGCCTCGCCAGCCTCTCCATCCGCGGCAGCCGCTCCAGCCGCGGCAGCCGCTCCAGCCGCTCCAACCGCGGCAGCCGCTCCAGCCGCTACCGAGTGGAGCGGCTGCCACGGCTGGAGGGCTACCGCGGCTGGAGCGGCTGCCGCGGCTGGAGCAGTGCAGTGAGTCCAGGGAGTGCAAAGGCACCAGTGGGGATGGAGTGCAGTGAGTCCAAAGACTTCACTGTCACCACTGGGAATGCAGTGCAGTGAGTCCAGGGAGTGCACTTGCACCACTGGGGATGCAGTGCAGTGACTCCAGTGAGTGCACTGACACCACTGGGGATGCACTTCAGTCAGTCCAGTGAGTGTACTGGCACCACTGGGGATGCACTGCAGTGAGTCAAGAGAGTGCACTGGCAGGACTGGGGATGCAGTGCAGTGAGTCCAGAGAGTGCACTGGCACCACTGGGGATGCCCTGCAGTGAGTCCTGAGAGCGCACTGGCACCACTGGGGATGCAGTGCAGTGAGTCCAGAGAGCGCACTGGCACCAGTGGGAATGCGGTGCAGTGAGTCCAGAGAGTGCAATGGCACCACTGGGGATGCACTGCAGTGAGTCCAGAGAGTGCACTAGCACCACTGGGGATGCAGAGCAGTGAGTCCAGAGAGTGCACTGGCACCACTGAGAATGCATTTCAGTGAGTCCAGAGAGTGCCGTTCCAGCCTCGGCATCCGCTCCAGCCGAGTCAACCCCGCGGTAGCCCCTCCAGCCGCGGCAGACGCTCCAGCCGCGGCAGCCGCTCCAGCCGCTCCAGCCGCGGCAGCCGCTCCAGCCCCTCCAGCCGCGCCAGCCTCTCCATCCGCGGCAGCCGCTCCAGCCGCGGCAGCCGCTCCAGCCGCTCCAGCCGAGGCAGCCGCTCAGCCGCTACCGAGTGGAGCGGCTGCCACGGCTGGAGGGCTACCGCGGCTGGAGCGGCTGCCGCGGCTGGAGCAGTGCAGTGAGTCCAGGGAGTGCAAAGGCACCAGTGGGGATGGAGTGCAGTGAGTCCAAAGACTTCAATGTCACCACTGGGAATGCACTTCAGTCAGTCCAGTGAGTGTACTGGCACCACTGGGGATGCACAGCAGTGAGTCCAGAGAGTGCATTGGCACCACTGGGGATGCAGTGCAGTGAGTCCAGAGAGTGCACTGGCACCATTGGAGATGCAGTGCAGTGAGTCCAGAGAGTGCACTGGCACCACTGGGGATGCAGTGCAGTGAGTCCAGAGAGTGCACTGGCACCAGTGGGGATGCAGTGCAGTGAGTCCAGAGAGTGCACTGGCACCAGTGGGGATTCAGTGCAGTGAGTCCAGAGAGTGCTCTGGCACCACTGGAGATGCACTTCAGTGAGTGCAGAGACTGCACTGGCACCACTGGGGATGCAGTGCAGTGAGTCCAGTGAGTGTACTGGCACCACTGGGGATGCACTGCAGTGAGTCCAGAGAGTGCATTGGCACCACTTGGGATGCACTGCAGTGAGTCCAGAGAGTGCACTGGCACCAGTGGGGATGCAGTGCAGTGAGTCCAGAGAGTGCACTGGCACCATTGGAGATGCAGTGCAGTGAGTCCAGAGAGTGCACTGGCACCACTGGGGATGCAGTGCAGTGAGTCCAGAGAGTGCACTGGCACCACTGGGGATGCAGTGCAGTGAGTCCAGAGAGTGCACTGGCACCACTGGGGATGCAGTGCAGTGAGTCCAGAGAGTGCACTGACACCAGTGGGAATGCGGTGCAGTGAGTCCAGAGAGTGCACTGGCACCACTGGGGATGCACTGCAGTGAGTCCAGAGAGTGCACTGGCTCCACTGAGAATGCACTTCAGTGAGTCCAGAGAGTGCACTGGCTCCACTGAGAATGCACTTCAGTGAGTCCAGAGAGTGCACTGGCACCACTGTGGATGCAGTGCAGTGAGTCCAGCGAATGCACTGGCACCACTGGGGATACGGTGCCGGGAGTCCAGAGAGTGCACTGACACCACTGGGGATGCAGTGCAGTGAGTCCACAGAGTGCACTGACACCAGTGGGAATGCGGTGCAGTGAGTCCAGAGAGTGCACTGGCACCACTGGGGATGCACTGCAGTGAGTCCAGAGTGCACTAGCACCACTGGGGATGCAGAGCAGTGAGTCCAGAGAGTGCACTGGCACCATTGGAGATGCAGTGCAGTGAGTCCAGAGAGTGCACTGGCACCATTGGAGATGCAGTGCAGTGAGTCCAGAGAGTGCACTGGCACCACTGGGGATGCAGTGCAGTGAGTCCAGAGAGTGCACTGGCACCACTGGGGATGCAGTGCAGTGAGTCCAGAGAGTGCACTGACACCAGTGGGAATGCGGTGCAGTGAGTCCAGAGAGTGCACTGGCACCACTGGGGATGCACTGCAGTGAGTCCAGAGAGTGCACTGGCTCCACTGAGAATGCACTTCAGTGAGTCCAGAGAGTGCACTGGCTCCACTGAGAATGCACTTCAGTGAGTCCAGAGAGTGCACTGGCACCACTGTGGATGCAGTGCAGTGAGTCCAGCGAATGCACTGGCACCACTGGGGATACGGTGCCGGGAGTCCAGAGAGTGCACTGACACCACTGGGGATGCAGTGCAGTGAGTCCACAGAGTGCACTGACACCAGTGGGAATGCGGTGCAGTGAGTCCAGAGAGTGCACTGGCACCACTGGGGATGCACTGCAGTGAGTCCAGAGTGCACTAGCACCACTGGGGATGCAGAGCAGTGAGTCCAGAGAGTGCACTGGCACCACTGAGAATGCATTTCAGTGAGTCCAGAGAGTGCCGTTCCAGCCTCGGTATCCGCTCCAGCCGAGTCAACCACGCGGTAGGCCCTTCAGCCGCGGCAGACGCTCCAGCCGCGGCAGCCGCTCCAGCCGCTCCAGCCGCGGCAGCCGCTCCAGCCCCTCCAGCCGCGCCAGCCTCTCCATCCGCGGCAGCCGTTCCAGCCGCGGCAGCCGCTCCAGCCGCTCCAGCCGCGGCAGCCGCTCCAGCCGCTACCGAGTGGAGCGGCTGCCACGGCTGGAGGGCTACCGCGGCTGGAGCGGCTGCCGCGGCTGGAGCAGTGCAGTGAGTCCAGGGAGTGCAAAGGCACCAGTGGGGATGGAGTGCAGTGAGTCCAAAGACTTCAATGTCACCACTGGGAATGCACTTCAGTCAGTCCAGTGAGTGTACTGGCACCACTGGGGATGCACAGCAGTGAGTCCAGAGAGTGCATTGGCACCACTGGGGATGCAGTGCAGTGAGTCCAGAGAGTGCACTGGCACCATTGGAGATGCAGTGCAGTGAGTCCAGAGAGTGCACTGGCACCACTGGGGATGCAGTGCAGTGAGTCCAGAGAGTGCACTGGCACCAGTGGGGATGCAGTGCAGAGTGTCCAGAGAGTGCACTGGCACCACTGGGATGCACTGCAGTGAGTCCAGAGAGTGCTCTGGCACCACTGGAGATGCACTTCAGTGAGTGCAGAGACTGCACTGGCACCACTGGGGATGCAGTGCAGTGAGTCCAGTGAGTGTACTGGCACCACTGGGGATGCACTGCAGTGAGTCCAGAGAGTGCATTGGCACCACTTGGGATGCACTGCAGTGAGTCCAGAGAGTGCACTGGCACCACTGGGGATGCAGTGCAGTGAGTCCAGAGAGTGCACTGGCTCCACTGAGAATGCACTTCAGTGAGTCCAGAGAGTGCACTGGCACCACTGTGGATGCAGTGCCGTGAGTCCAGCGAATGCACTGGCACCACTGGGGATACGGTGCCGGGAGTCCAGAGAGTGCACTGACACCACTGGGGATGCAGTGCAGTGAGTCCACAGAGTGCACTGACACCAGTGGGAATGCGGTGCAGTGAGTCCAGAGAGTGCACTGGCACCACTGGGGATGCACTGCAGTGAGTCCAGAGTGCACTAGCACCACTGGGGATGCAGAGCAGTGAGTCCAGAGAGTGCACTGGCACCACTGAGAATGCATTTCAGTGAGTCCAGAGAGTGCCGTTCCAGCCTCGGTATCCGCTCCAGCCGAGTCAACCCCGCGGTAGGCCCTCCAGCCGCGGCAGACGCTCCAGCCGCGGCAGCCGCTCCAGCCGCTCCAGCCGCGGCAGCCGCTCCAGCCCCTCCAGCCTCGCCAGCCTCTCCATCCGCGGCAGCCGCTCCAGCCGCGGCAGCCGCTCCAGCCGCTCCAACCGCGGCAGCCGCTCCAGCCGCTACCGAGTGGAGCGGCTGCCACGGCTGGAGGGCTACCGCGGCTGGAGCGGCTGCCGCGGCTGGAGCAGTGCAGTGAGTCCAGGGAGTGCAAAGGCACCAGTGGGGATGGAGTGCAGTGAGTCCAAAGACTTCACTGTCACCACTGGGAATGCAGTGCAGTGAGTCCAGGGAGTGCACTTGCACCACTGGGGATGCAGTGCAGTGACTCCAGTGAGTGCACTGACACCACTGGGGATGCACTTCAGTCAGTCCAGTGAGTGTACTGGCACCACTGGGGATGCACTGCAGTGAGTCAAGAGAGTGCACTGGCAGGACTGGGGATGCAGTGCAGTGAGTCCAGAGAGTGCACTGGCACCACTGGGGATGCACTGCAGTGAGTCCAGAGAGTGCACTGGCACCACTGAGAATGCATTTCAGTGAGTCCAGAGAGTGCCGTTCCAGCCTCGGCATCCGCTCCAGCCGAGTCAACCCCGCGGTAGCCCCTCCAGCCGCGGCAGACGCTCCAGCCGCGGCAGCCGCTCCAGCCGCTCCAGCCGCGGCAGCCGCTCCAGCCCCTCCAGCCGCGCCAGCCTCTCCAGCCGCGGCAGCCGCTCCAGCCGCGGTAGCCCTCCAGCCGTGGCAGCCGCTCCACTCGGTAGCGGCTGGAGCGGCTGCCGCGGCTGGAGCGGCTGGAGCGGCTGCCGCGACTGGAGCGGCTGCCGCGGTTGGAGCGGCTGCCGCGGCTGGAGCGGCTGGAGCGGATGCCGCGGCTGGAGCGGCTGGAGCGGCTGCCGCGGCTGGAGCGGCTGGCGCGGCTGGAGGAGCTACCGCGGCTGGAGCGGTTAACGCGGCTGGAGCGGATGCCGAGGCTGGAGCGGATGCCGCGGCTGGTGCGCCTGGAGAGGCTGCCGCGGCTGGAGCAGTGCAGTGAGTCCAGAGAGTGCACTGGCACCATTGGGGATGCAGTGCAGTGAGTCCAGAGAGTGCACTGGCAGGACTGGGGATGCAGTGCAGTGAGTCCAGAGAGTGCACTGGCACCACTGAGGATGCAATGCAGTGAGTCCAGAGAGTGCACTGGCACCAATGGGCATGCAGTGCTGTGAGTCCAGAGAGTGCACTGGCACCACTGGGGATGCACTTCAGTCAGTCCAGTGAGTGTACTGGCACCACTGGGGATGCACTGCAGTGAGTCAAGAGAGTGCACTGGCAGGACTGGGGATGCAGTGCAGTGAGTCCAGAGAGTGCACTGGCACCACTGGGGATGCCCTGCAGTGAGTCCTGAGAGCGCACTGGCACCACTGGGGATGCAGTGCAGTGAGTCCAGAGAGCGCACTGGCACCAGTGGGAATGCGGTGCAGTGAGTCCAGAGAGTGCAATGGCACCACTGGGGATGCACTGCAGTGAGTCCAGAGAGTGCACTAGCACCACTGGGGATGCAGAGCAGTGAGTCCAGAGAGTGCACTGGCACCACTGAGAATGCATTTCAGTGAGTCCAGAGAGTGCCGTTCCAGCCTCGGCATCCGCTCCAGCCGAGTCAACCCCGCGGTAGCCCCTCCAGCCGCGGCAGACGCTCCAGCCGCGGCAGCCGCTCCAGCCGCTCCAGCCGCGGCAGCCGCTCCAGCCGCTACCGAGTGGAGCGGCTGCCACGGCTGGAGGGCTACCGCGGCTGGAGCGGCTGCCGCGGCTGGAGCAGTGCAGTGAGTCCAGGGAGTGCAAAGGCACCAGTGGGGATGGAGTGCAGTGAGTCCAAAGACTTCAATGTCACCACTGGGAATGCACTTCAGTCAGTCCAGTGAGTGTACTGGCACCACTGGGGATGCACAGCAGTGAGTCCAGAGAGTGCATTGGCACCACTGGGGATGCAGTGCAGTGAGTCCAGAGAGTGCACTGGCACCATTGGAGATGCAGTGCAGTGAGTCCAGAGAGTGCACTGGCACCACTGGGGATGCAGTGCAGTGAGTCCAGAGAGTGCACTGGCACCAGTGGGGATGCAGTGCAGAGTGTCCAGAGAGTGCACTGGCACCACAGGTGATGCACTGCAGTGAGTCCAGAGAGTGCTCTGGCACCACTGGAGATGCACTTCAGTGAGTGCAGAGACTGCACTGGCACCACTGGGGATGCAGTGCAGTGAGTCCAGTGAGTGTACTGGCACCACTGGGGATGCACTGCAGTGAGTCCAGAGAGTGCATTGGCACCACTTGGGATGCACTGCAGTGAGTCCAGAGAGTGCACTGGCACCACTGGGGATGCAGTGCAGTGAGTCCAGAGAGTGCACTGGCTCCACTGAGAATGCACTTCAGTGAGTCCAGAGAGTGCACTGGCACCACTGTGGATGCAGTGCCGTGAGTCCAGCGAATGCACTGGCACCACTGGGGATACGGTGCCGGGAGTCCAGAGAGTGCACTGACACCACTGGGGATGCAGTGCAGTGAGTCCACAGAGTGCACTGACACCAGTGGGAATGCGGTGCAGTGAGTCCAGAGAGTGTACTGGCACCACTGGGGATGCACTGCAGTGAGTCAAGAGAGTGCACTGGCAGGACTGGGGATGCAGTGCAGTGAGTCCAGAGAGTGCACTGGCACCACTGGGGATGCCCTGCAGTGAGTCCTGAGAGCGCACTGGCACCACTGGGGATGCAGTGCAGTGAGTCCAGAGAGCGCACTGGCACCAGTGGGAATGCGGTGCAGTGAGTCCAGAGAGTGCAATGGCACCACTGGGGATGCACTGCAGTGAGTCCAGAGAGTGCACTAGCACCACTGGGGATGCAGAGCAGTGAGTCCAGAGAGTGCACTGGCACCACTGAGAATGCATTTCAGTGAGTCCAGAGAGTGCCGTTCCAGCCTCGGCATCCGCTCCAGCCGAGTCAACCCCGCGGTAGCCCCTCCAGCCGCGGCAGACGCTCCAGCCGCGGCAGCCGCGCCAGCCTCTCCATCCGCGGCAGCCGCTCCAGCCGCGGCAGCCGCTCCAGCCGCTCCAGCCGCGGCAGCCGCTCCAGCCGCTACCGAGTGGAGCGGCTGCCACGGCTGGAGGGCTACCGCGGCTGGAGCGGCTGCCGCGGCTGGAGCAGTGCAGTGAGTCCAGGGAGTGCAAAGGCACCAGTGGGGATGGAGTGCAGTGAGTCCAAAGACTTCAATGTCACCACTGGGAATGCACTTCAGTCAGTCCAGTGAGTGTACTGGCACCACTGGGGATGCACAGCAGTGAGTCCAGAGAGTGCATTGGCACCACTGGGGATGCAGTGCAGTGAGTCCAGAGAGTGCACTGGCACCATTGGAGATGCAGTGCAGTGAGTCCAGAGAGTGCACTGGCACCACTGGGGATGCAGTGCAGTGAGTCCAGAGAGTGCACTGGCACCAGTGGGGATGCAGTGCAGAGTGTCCAGAGAGTGCACTGGCACCACTGGGATGCACTGCAGTGAGTCCAGAGAGTGCTCTGGCACCACTGGAGATGCACTTCAGTGAGTGCAGAGACTGCACTGGCACCACTGGGGATGCAGTGCAGTGAGTCCAGTGAGTGTACTGGCACCACTGGGGATGCACTGCAGTGAGTCCAGAGAGTGCATTGGCACCACTTGGGATGCACTGCAGTGAGTCCAGAGAGTGCACTGGCACCACTGGGGATGCAGTGCAGTGAGTCCAGAGAGTGCACTGGCTCCACTGAGAATGCACTTCAGTGAGTCCAGAGAGCGAACTGGCACCACTGTGGATGCAGTGCCGTGAGTCCAGCGAATGCACTGGCACCACTGGGGATACGGTGCCGGGAGTCCAGAGAGTGCACTGACACCACTGGGGATGCAGTGCAGTGAGTCCACAGAGTGCACTGACACCAGTGGGAATGCGGTGCAGTGAGTCCAGAGAGTGCACTGGCACCACTGGGGATGCACTGCAGTGAGTCCAGAGTGCACTAGCACCACTGGGGATGCAGAGCAGTGAGTCCAGAGAGTGCACTGGCACCACTGAGAATGCATTTCAGTGAGTCCAGAGAGTGCCGTTCCAGCCTCGGTATCCGCTCCAGCCGAGTCAACCCCGCGGTAGGCCCTCCAGCCGCGGCAGACGCTCCAGCCGCGGCAGCCGCTCCAGCCGCTCCAGCCGCGGCAGCCGCTCCAGCCCCTCCAGCCTCGCCAGCCTCTCCATCCGCGGCAGCCGCTCCAGCCGCGGCAGCCGCTCCAGCCGCTCCAACCGCGGCAGCCGCTCCAGCCGCTACCGAGTGGAGCGGCTGCCACGGCTGGAGGGCTACCGCGGCTGGAGCGGCTGCCGCGGCTGGAGCAGTGCAGTGAGTCCAGGGAGTGCAAAGGCACCAGTGGGGATGGAGTGCAGTGAGTCCAAAGACTTCACTGTCACCACTGGGAATGCAGTGCAGTGAGTCCAGGGAGTGCACTTGCACCACTGGGGATGCAGTGCAGTGACTCCAGTGAGTGCACTGACACCACTGGGGATGCACTTCAGTCAGTCCAGTGAGTGTACTGGCACCACTGGGGATGCACTGCAGTGAGTCAAGAGAGTGCACTGGCACCACTGGGGATGCAGTGCAGTGAGTCCAGAGAGTGCACTGGCACCACTGGGGATGCCCTGCAGTGAGTCCTGAGAGCGCACTGGCACCACTGGGGATGCAGTGCAGTGAGTCCAGAGAGCGCACTGGCACCAGTGGGAATGCGGTGCAGTGAGTCCAGAGAGTGCAATGGCACCACTGGGGATGCACTGCAGTGAGTCCAGAGAGTGCACTAGCACCACTGGGGATGCAGAGCAGTGAGTCCAGAGAGTGCACTGGCACCACTGAGAATGCATTTCAGTGAGTCCAGAGAGTGCCGTTCCAGCCTCGGCATCCGCTCCAGCCGAGTCAACCCCGCGGTAGCCCCTCCAGCCGCGGCAGACGCTCCAGCCGCGGCAGCCGCTCCAGCCGCTCCAGCCGCGGCAGCCGCTCCAGCCGCTCCAGCCGCGGCAGCCGCTCCAGCCGCTACCGAGTGGAGCGGCTGCCACGGCTGGAGGGCTACCGCGGCTGGAGCGGCTGCCGCGGCTGGAGCAGTGCAGTGAGTCCAGGGAGTGCAAAGGCACCAGTGGGGATGGAGTGCAGTGAGTCCAAAGACTTCAATGTCACCACTGGGAATGCACTTCAGTCAGTCCAGTGAGTGTACTGGCACCACTGGGGATGCACAGCAGTGAGTCCAGAGAGTGCATTGGCACCACTGGGGATGCAGTGCAGTGAGTCCAGAGAGTGCACTGGCACCATTGGAGATGCAGTGCAGTGAGTCCAGAGAGTGCACTGGCACCACTGGGGATGCAGTGCAGTGAGTCCAGAGAGTGCACTGGCACCAGTGGGGATGCAGTGCAGAGTGTCCAGAGAGTGCACTGGCACCACTGGGATGCACTGCAGTGAGTCCAGAGAGTGCTCTGGCACCACTGGAGATGCACTTCAGTGAGTGCAGAGACTGCACTGGCACCACTGGGGATGCAGTGCAGTGAGTCCAGTGAGTGTACTGGCACCACTGGGGATGCACTGCAGTGAGTCCAGAGAGTGCATTGGCACCACTTGGGATGCACTGCAGTGAGTCCAGAGAGTGCACTGGCACCAGTGGGGATGCAGTGCAGTGAGTCCAGAGAGTGCACTGGCTCCACTGAGAATGCACTTCAGTGAGTCCAGAGAGTGCACTGGCACCACTGTGGATGCAGTGCCGTGAGTCCAGCGAATGCACTGGCACCACTGGGGATACGGTGCCGGGAGTCCAGAGAGTGCACTGACACCACTGGGGATGCAGTGCAGTGAGTCCACAGAGTGCACTGACACCAGTGGGAATGCGGTGCAGTGAGTCCAGAGAGTGCACTGGCACCACTGGGGATGCACTGCAGTGAGTCCAGAGTGCACTAGCACCACTGGGGATGCAGAGCAGTGAGTCCAGAGAGTGCACTGGCACCACTGAGAATGCATTTCAGTGAGTCCAGAGAGTGCCGTTCCAGCCTCGGTATCCGCTCCAGCCGAGTCAACCCCGCGGTAGGCCCTCCAGCCGCGGCAGACGCTCCAGCCGCGGCAGCCGCTCCAGCCGCTCCAGCCGCGGCAGCCGCTCCAGCCCCTCCAGCCTCGCCAGCCTCTCCATCCGCGGCAGCCGCTCCAGCCGCGGCAGCCGCTCCAGCCGCTCCAACCGCGGCAGCCGCTCCAGCCGCTACCGAGTGGAGCGGCTGCCACGGCTGGAGGGCTACCGCGGCTGGAGCGGCTGCCGCGGCTGGAGCAGTGCAGTGAGTCCAGGGAGTGCAAAGGCACCAGTGGGGATGGAGTGCAGTGAGTCCAAAGACTTCACTGTCACCACTGGGAATGCAGTGCAGTGAGTCCAGGGAGTGCACTTGCACCACTGGGGATGCAGTGCAGTGACTCCAGTGAGTGCACTGACACCACTGGGGATGCACTTCAGTCAGTCCAGTGAGTGTACTGGCACCACTGGGGATGCACTGCAGTGAGTCAAGAGAGTGCACTGGCACCACTGGGGATGCACTGCAGTGAGTCCAGAGAGTGCACTGGCACCACTGAGAATGCATTTCAGTGAGTCCAGAGAGTGCCGTTCCAGCCTCGGCATCCGCTCCAGCCGAGTCAACCCCGCGGTAGCCCCTCCAGCCGCGGCAGACGCTCCAGCCGCGGCAGCCGCTCCAGCCGCTCCAGCCGCGGCAGCCGCTCCAGCCCCTCCAGCCGCGCCAGCCTCTCCAGCCGCGGCAGCCGCTCCAGCCGCGGTAGCCCTCCAGCCGTGGCAGCCGCTCCACTCGGTAGCGTCTGGAGCGGCTGCCGCGGCTGGAGCGGCTGGAGCGGCTGCCGCGACTGGAGCGGCTGCCGCGGTTGGAGCGGCTGCCGCGGCTGGAGCGGCTGGAGCGGATGCCGCGGCTGGAGCGGCTGGAGCGGCTGCCGCGGCTGGAGCGGCTGGCGCGGCTGGAGGAGCTACCGCGGCTGGAGCGGTTAACGCGGCTGGAGCGGATGCCGAGGCTGGAGCGGATGCCGCGGCTGGTGCGCCTGGAGAGGCTGCCGCGGCTGGAGCAGTGCAGTGAGTCCAGAGAGTGCACTGGCACCATTGGGGATGCAGTGCAGTGAGTCCAGAGAGTGCACTGGCAGGACTGGGGATGCAGTGCAGTGAGTCCAGAGAGTGCACTGGCACCACTGAGGATGCAATGCAGTGAGTCCAGAGAGTGCACTGGCACCAATGGGCATGCAGTGCTGTGAGTCCAGAGAGTGCACTGGCACCACTGGGGATGCACTTCAGTCAGTCCAGTGAGTGTACTGGCACCACTGGGGATGCACTGCAGTGAGTCAAGAGAGTGCACTGGCAGGACTGGGGATGCAGTGCAGTGAGTCCAGAGAGTGCACTGGCACCACTGGGGATGCCCTGCAGTGAGTCCTGAGAGCGCACTGGCACCACTGGGGATGCAGTGCAGTGAGTCCAGAGAGCGCACTGGCACCAGTGGGAATGCGGTGCAGTGAGTCCAGAGAGTGCAATGGCACCACTGGGGATGCACTGCAGTGAGTCCAGAGAGTGCACTAGCACCACTGGGGATGCAGAGCAGTGAGTCCAGAGAGTGCACTGGCACCACTGAGAATGCATTTCAGTGAGTCCAGAGAGTGCCGTTCCAGCCTCGGCATCCGCTCCAGCCGAGTCAACCCCGCGGTAGCCCCTCCAGCCGCGGCAGACGCTCCAGCCGCGGCAGCCGCTCCAGCCGCTCCAGCCGCGGCAGCCGCTCCAGCCGCTACCGAGTGGAGCGGCTGCCACGGCTGGAGGGCTACCGCGGCTGGAGCGGCTGCCGCGGCTGGAGCAGTGCAGTGAGTCCAGGGAGTGCAAAGGCACCAGTGGGGATGGAGTGCAGTGAGTCCAAAGACTTCAATGTCACCACTGGGAATGCACTTCAGTCAGTCCAGTGAGTGTACTGGCACCACTGGGGATGCACAGCAGTGAGTCCAGAGAGTGCATTGGCACCACTGGGGATGCAGTGCAGTGAGTCCAGAGAGTGCACTGGCACCATTGGAGATGCAGTGCAGTGAGTCCAGAGAGTGCACTGGCACCACTGGGGATGCAGTGCAGTGAGTCCAGAGAGTGCACTGGCACCAGTGGGGATGCAGTGCAGAGTGTCCAGAGAGTGCACTGGCACCACAGGTGATGCACTGCAGTGAGTCCAGAGAGTGCTCTGGCACCACTGGAGATGCACTTCAGTGAGTGCAGAGACTGCACTGGCACCACTGGGGATGCAGTGCAGTGAGTCCAGTGAGTGTACTGGCACCACTGGGGATGCACTGCAGTGAGTCCAGAGAGTGCATTGGCACCACTTGGGATGCACTGCAGTGAGTCCAGAGAGTGCACTGGCACCACTGGGGATGCAGTGCAGTGAGTCCAGAGAGTGCACTGGCTCCACTGAGAATGCACTTCAGTGAGTCCAGAGAGTGCACTGGCACCACTGTGGATGCAGTGCCGTGAGTCCAGCGAATGCACTGGCACCACTGGGGATACGGTGCCGGGAGTCCAGAGAGTGCACTGACACCACTGGGGATGCAGTGCAGTGAGTCCACAGAGTGCACTGACACCAGTGGGAATGCGGTGCAGTGAGTCCAGAGAGTGCACTGGCACCACTGGGGATGCACTGCAGTGAGTCCAGAGTGCACTAGCACCACTGGGGATGCAGAGCAGTGAGTCCAGAGAGTGCACTGGCACCACTGAGAATGCATTTCAGTGAGTCCAGAGAGTGCCGTTCCAGCCTCGGTATCCGCTCCAGCCGAGTCAACCCCGCGGTAGGCCCTCCAGCCGCGGCAGACGCTCCAGCCGCGGCAGCCGCTCCAGCCGCTCCAGCCGCGGCAGCCGCTCCAGCCCCTCCAGCCTCGCCAGCCTCTCCATCCGCGGCAGCCGCTCCAGCCGCGGGAGCCGCTCCAGCCGCTCCAACCGCGGCAGCCGCTCCAGCCGCTACCGAGTGGAGCGGCTGCCACGGCTGGAGGGCTACCGCGGCTGGAGCGGCTGCCGCGGCTGGAGCAGTGCAGTGAGTCCAGGGAGTGCAAAGGCACCAGTGGGGATGGAGTGCAGTGAGTCCAAAGACTTCACTGTCACCACTGGGAATGCAGTGCAGTGAGTCCAGGGAGTGCACTTGCACCACTGGGGATGCAGTGCAGTGACTCCAGTGAGTGCACTGACACCACTGGGGATGCACTTCAGTCAGTCCAGTGAGTGTACTGGCACCACTGCGGATGCACTGCAGTGAGTCAAGAGAGTGCACTGGCAGGACTGGGGATGCAGTGCAGTGAGTCCAGAGAGTGCACTGGCACCACTGGGGATGCCCTGCAGTGAGTCCTGAGAGCGCACTGGCACCACTGGGGATGCAGTGCAGTGAGTCCAGAGAGCGCACTGGCACCAGTGGGAATGCGGTGCAGTGAGTCCAGAGAGTGCAATGGCACCACTGGGGATGCACTGCAGTGAGTCCAGAGAGTGCACTAGCACCACGGGGGATGCAGAGCAGTGAGTCCAGAGAGTGCACTGGCACCACTGAGAATGCATTTCAGTGAGTCCAGAGAGTGCCGTTCCAGCCTCGGCATCCGCTCCAGCCGAGTCAACCCCGCGGTAGCCCCTCCAGCCGCGGCAGACGCTCCAGCCGCGGCAGCCGCTCCAGCCGCTCCAGCCGCGGCAGCCGCTCCAGCCCCTCCAGCCGCGCCAGCCTCTCCATCCGCGGCAGCCGCTCCAGCCGCGGCAGCCGCTCCAGCCGCTCCAACCGCGGCAGCCGCTCCAGCCGCGGCAGCCGCTCCAGCCGCTCCAGCCGCGGCAGCCGCTCCAGCCGCTACCGAGTGGAGCGGCTGCCACGGCTGGAGGGCTACCGCGGCTGGAGCGGCTGCCGCGGCTGGAGCAGTGCAGTGAGTCCAGGGAGTGCAAAGGCACCAGTGGGGATGGAGTGCAGTGAGTCCAAAGACTTCAATGTCACCACTGGGAATGCACTTCAGTCAGTCCAGTGAGTGTACTGGCACCACTGGGGATGCACAGCAGTGAGTCCAGAGAGTGCATTGGCACCACTGGGGATGCAGTGCAGTGAGTCCAGAGAGTGCACTGGCACCATTGGAGATGCAGTGCAGTGAGTCCAGAGAGTGCACTGGCACCACTGGGGATGCAGTGCAGTGAGTCCAGAGAGTGCACTGGCACCAGTGGGGATGCAGTGCAGAGTGTCCAGAGAGTGCACTGGCACCACTGGGATGCACTGCAGTGAGTCCAGAGAGTGCTCTGGCACCACTGGAGATGCACTTCAGTGAGTGCAGAGACTGCACTGGCACCACTGGGGATGCAGTGCAGTGAGTCCAGTGAGTGTACTGGCACCACTGGGGATGCACTGCAGTGAGTCCAGAGAGTGCATTGGCACCACTTGGGATGCACTGCAGTGAGTCCAGAGAGTGCACTGGCACCACTGGGGATGCAGTGCAGTGAGTCCAGAGAGTGCACTGGCTCCACTGAGAATGCACTTCAGTGAGTCCAGAGAGTGCACTGGCACCACTGTGGATGCAGTGCCGTGAGTCCAGCGAATGCACTGGCACCACTGGGGATACGGTGCCGGGAGTCCAGAGAGTGCACTGACACCACTGGGGATGCAGTGCAGTGAGTCCACAGAGTGCACTGACACCAGTGGGAATGCGGTGCAGTGAGTCCAGAGAGTGCACTGGCACCACTGGGGATGCACTGCAGTGAGTCCAGAGTGCACTAGCACCACTGGGGATGCAGAGCAGTGAGTCCAGAGAGTGCACTGGCACCACTGAGAATGCATTTCAGTGAGTCCAGAGAGTGCCGTTCCAGCCTCGGTATCCGCTCCAGCCGAGTCAACCCCGCGGTAGGCCCTCCAGCCGCGGCAGACGCTCCAGCCGCGGCAGCCGCTCCAGCCGCTCCAGCCGCGGCAGCCGCTCCAGCCCCTCCAGCCTCGCCAGCCTCTCCATCCGCGGCAGCCGCTCCAGCCGCGGCAGCCGCTCCAGCCGCTCCAACCGCGGCAGCCGCTCCAGCCGCTACCGAGTGGAGCGGCTGCCACGGCTGGAGGGCTACCGCGGCTGGAGCGGCTGCCGCGGCTGGAGCAGTGCAGTGAGTCCAGGGAGTGCAAAGGCACCAGTGGGGATGGAGTGCAGTGAGTCCAAAGACTTCACTGTCACCACTGGGAATGCAGTGCAGTGAGTCCAGGGAGTGCACTTGCACCACTGGGGATGCAGTGCAGTGACTCCAGTGAGTGCACTGACACCACTGGGGATGCACTTCAGTCAGTCCAGTGAGTGTACTGGCACCACTGGGGATGCACTGCAGTGAGTCAAGAGAGTGCACTGGCAGGACTGGGGATGCAGTGCAGTGAGTCCAGAGAGTGCACTGGCACCACTGGGGATGCCCTGCAGTGAGTCCTGAGAGCGCACTGGCACCACTGGGGATGCAGTGCAGTGAGTCCAGAGAGCGCACTGGCACCAGTGGGAATGCGGTGCAGTGAGTCCAGAGAGTGCAATGGCACCACTGGGGATGCACTGCAGTGAGTCCAGAGAGTGCACTAGCACCACTGGGGATGCAGAGCAGTGAGTCCAGAGAGTGCACTGGCACCACTGAGAATGCATTTCAGTGAGTCCAGAGAGTGCCGTTCCAGCCTCGGCATCCGCTCCAGCCGAGTCAACCCCGCGGTAGCCCCTCCAGCCGCGGCAGACGCTCCAGCCGCGGCAGCCGCTCCAGCCGCTCCAGCCGCGGCAGCCGCTCCAGCCCCTCCAGCCGCGCCAGCCTCTCCATCCGCGGCAGCCGCTCCAGCCGCGGCAGCCGCTCCAGCCGCGGCAGCCGCTCCAGCCGCTACCGAGTGGAGCGGCTGCCACGGCTGGAGGGCTACCGCGGCTGGAGCGGCTGCCGCGGCTGGAGCAGTGCAGTGAGTCCAGGGAGTGCAAAGGCACCAGTGGGGATGGAGTGCAGTGAGTCCAAAGACTTCAATGTCACCACTGGGAATGCACTTCAGTCAGTCCAGTGAGTGTACTGGCACCACTGGGGATGCACAGCAGTGAGTCCAGAGAGTGCATTGGCACCACTGGGGATGCAGTGCAGTGAGTCCAGAGAGTGCACTGGCACCATTGGAGATGCAGTGCAGTGAGTCCAGAGAGTGCACTGGCACCACTGGGGATGCAGTGCAGTGAGTCCAGAGAGTGCACTGGCACCAGTGGGGATGCAGTGCAGAGTGTCCAGAGAGTGCACTGGCACCACAGGTGATGCACTGCAGTGAGTCCAGAGAGTGCTCTGGCACCACTGGAGATGCACTTCAGTGAGTGCAGAGACTGCACTGGCACCACTGGGGATGCAGTGCAGTGAGTCCAGTGAGTGTACTGGCACCACTGGGGATGCACTGCAGTGAGTCCAGAGAGTGCATTGGCACCACTTGGGATGCACTGCAGTGAGTCCAGAGAGTGCACTGGCACCACTGGGGATGCAGTGCAGTGAGTCCAGAGAGTGCACTGTCTCCACTGAGAATGCACTTCAGTGAGTCCAGAGAGTGCACTGGCACCACTGTGGATGCAGTGCCGTGAGTCCAGCGAATGCACTGGCACCACTGGGGATACGGTGCCGGGAGTCCAGAGAGTGCACTGACACCACTGGGGATGCAGTGCTGTGAGTCCACAGAGTGCACTGACACCAGTGGGAATGCGGTGCAGTGAGTCCAGAGAGTGCACTGGCACCACTGGGGATGCACTGCAGTGAGTCCAGAGTGCACTAGCACCACTGGGGATGCAGAGCAGTGAGTCCAGAGAGTGCACTGGCACCACTGAGAATGCATTTCAGTGAGTCCAGAGAGTGCCGTTCCAGCCTCGGTATCCGCTCCAGCCGAGTCAACCCCGCGGTAGGCCCTCCAGCCGCGGCAGACGCTCCAGCCGCGGCAGCCGCTCCAGCCGCTCCAGCCGCGGCAGCCGCTCCAGCCCCTCCAGCCTCGCCAGCCTCTCCATCCGCGGCAGCCGCTCCAGCCGCGGCAGCCGCTCCAGCCGCTCCAACCGCGGCAGCCGCTCCAGCCGCTACCGAGTGGAGCGGCTGCCACGGCTGGAGGGCTACCGCGGCTGGAGCGGCTGCCGCGGCTGGAGCAGTGCAGTGAGTCCAGGGAGTGCAAAGGCACCAGTGGGGATGGAGTGCAGTGAGTCCAAAGACTTCACTGTCACCACTGGGAATGCAGTGCAGTGAGTCCAGGGAGTGCACTTGCACCACTGGGGATGCAGTGCAGTGACTCCAGTGAGTGCACTGACACCACTGGGGATGCACTTCAGTCAGTCCAGTGAGTGTACTGGCACCACTGGGGATGCACTGCAGTGAGTCAAGAGAGTGCACTGGCAGGACTGGGGATGCAGTGCAGTGAGTCCAGAGAGTGCACTGGCACCACTGGGGATGCCCTGCAGTGAGTCCTGAGAGCGCACTGGCACCACTGGGGATGCAGTGCAGTGAGTCCAGAGAGCGCACTGGCACCAGTGGGAATGCGGTGCAGTGAGTCCAGAGAGTGCAATGGCACCACTGGGGATGCACTGCAGTGAGTCCAGAGAGTGCACTAGCACCACTGGGGATGCAGAGCAGTGAGTCCAGAGAGTGCACTGGCACCACTGAGAATGCATTTCAGTGAGTCCAGAGAGTGCCGTTCCAGCCTCGGCATCCGCTCCAGCCGAGTCAACCCCGCGGTAGCCCCTCCAGCCGCGGCAGACGCTCCAGCCGCGGCAGCCGCTCCAGCCGCTCCAGCCGCGGCAGCCGCTCCAGCCCCTCCAGCCGCGCCAGCCTCTCCATCCGCGGCAGCCGCTCCAGCCGCGGCAGCCGCTCCAGCCGCTCCAGCCGCGGCAGCCGCTCCAGCCGCTACCGAGTGGAGCGGCTGCCACGGCTGGAGGGCTACCGCGGCTGGAGCGGCTGCCGCGGCTGGAGCAGTGCAGTGAGTCCAGGGAGTGCAAAGGCACCAGTGGGGATGGAGTGCAGTGAGTCCAAAGACTTCAATGTCACCACTGGGAATGCACTTCAGTCAGTCCAGTGAGTGTACTGGCACCACTGGGGATGCACAGCAGTGAGTCCAGAGAGTGCATTGGCACCACTGGGGATGCAGTGCAGTGAGTCCAGAGAGTGCACTGGCACCATTGGAGATGCAGTGCAGTGAGTCCAGAGAGTGCACTGGCACCACTGGGGATGCAGTGCAGTGAGTCCAGAGAGTGCACTGGCACCAGTGGGGATGCAGTGCAGAGTGTCCAGAGAGTGCACTGGCACCACTGGGATGCACTGCAGTGAGTCCAGAGAGTGCTCTGGCACCACTGGAGATGCACTTCAGTGAGTGCAGAGACTGCACTGGCACCACTGGGGATGCAGTGCAGTGAGTCCAGTGAGTGTACTGGCACCACTGGGGATGCACTGCAGTGAGTCCAGAGAGTGCATTGGCACCACTTGGGATGCACTGCAGTGAGTCCAGAGAGTGCACTGGCACCACTGGGGATGCAGTGCCGTGAGTCCAGCGAATGCACTGGCACCACTGGGGATACGGTGCCGGGAGTCCAGAGAGTGCACTGACACCACTGGGGATGCAGTGCAGTGAGTCCACAGAGTGCACTGACACCAGTGGGAATGCGGTGCAGTGAGTCCAGAGAGTGCACTGGCACCACTGGGGATGCACTGCAGTGAGTTCAGAGTGCACTAGCACCACTGGGGATGCAGAGCAGTGAGTCCAGAGAGTGCACTGGCACCACTGAGAATGCATTTCAGTGAGTCCAGAGAGTGCCGTTCCAGCCTCGGTATCCGCTCCAGCCGAGTCAACCCCGCGGTAGGCCCTCCAGCCGCGGCAGACGCTCCAGCCGCGGCAGCCGCTCCAGCCGCTCCAGCCGCGGCAGCCGCTCCAGCCCCTCCAGCCTCGCCAGCCTCTCCATCCGCGGCAGCCGCTCCAGCCGCGGCAGCCGCTCCAGCCGCTCCAACCGCGGCAGCCGCTCCAGCCGCTACCGAGTGGAGCGGCTGCCACGGCTGGAGGGCTACCGCGGCTGGAGCGGCTGCCGCGGCTGGAGCAGTGCAGTGAGTCCAGGGAGTGCAAAGGCACCAGTGGGGATGGAGTGCAGTGAGTCCAAAGACTTCACTGTCACCACTGGGAATGCAGTGCAGTGAGTCCAGGGAGTGCACTTGCACCACTGGGGATGCAGTGCAGTGACTCCAGTGAGTGCACTGACACCACTGGGGATGCACTTCAGTCAGTCCAGTGAGTGTACTGGCACCACTGGGGATGCACTGCAGTGAGTCAAGAGAGTGCACTGGCAGGACTGGGGATGCAGTGCAGTGAGTCCAGAGAGTGCACTGGCACCACTGGGGATGCCCTGCAGTGAGTCCTGAGAGCGCACTGGCACCACTGGGGATGCAGTGCAGTGAGTCCAGAGAGCGCACTGGCACCAGTGGGAATGCGGTGCAGTGAGTCCAGAGAGTGCAATGGCACCACTGGGGATGCACTGCAGTGAGTCCAGAGAGTGCACTAGCACCACTGGGGATGCAGAGCAGTGAGTCCAGAGAGTGCACTGGCACCACTGAGAATGCATTTCAGTGAGTCCAGAGAGTGCCGTTCCAGCCTCGGCATCCGCTCCAGCCGAGTCAACCCCGCGGTAGCCCCTCCAGCCGCGGCAGACGCTCCAGCCGCGGCAGCCGCTCCAGCCGCTCCAGCCGCGGCAGCCGCTCCAGCCCCTCCAGCCGCGCCAGCCTCTCCATCCGCGGCAGCCGCTCCAGCCGCGGCAGCCGCTCCAGCCGCTCCAGCCGCGGCAGCCGCTCCAGCCGCTACCGAGTGGAGCGGCTGCCACGGCTGGAGGGCTACCGCGGCTGGAGCGGCTGCCGCGGCTGGAGCAGTGCAGTGAGTCCAGGGAGTGCAAAGGCACCAGTGGGGATGGAGTGCAGTGAGTCCAAAGACTTCAATGTCACCACTGGGAATGCACTTCAGTCAGTCCAGTGAGTGTACTGGCACCACTGGGGATGCACAGCAGTGAGTCCAGAGAGTGCATTGGCACCACTGGGGATGCAGTGCAGTGAGTCCAGAGAGTGCACTGGCACCATTGGAGATGCAGTGCAGTGAGTCCAGAGAGTGCACTGGCACCACTGGGGATGCAGTGCAGTGAGTCCAGAGAGTGCACTGGCACCAGTGGGGATGCAGTGCAGAGTGTCCAGAGAGTGCACTGGCACCACTGGGATGCACTGCAGTGAGTCCAGAGAGTGCTGTGGCACCACTGGAGATGCACTTCAGTGAGTGCAGAGACTGCACTGGCACCACTGGGGATGCAGTGCAGTGAGTCCAGTGAGTGTACTGGCACCACTGGGGATGCACTGCAGTGAGTCCAGAGAGTGCATTGGCACCACTTGGGATGCACTGCAGTGAGTCCAGAGAGTGCACTGGCACCAGTGGGGATGCAGTGCAGTGAGTCCAGAGAGTGCACTGGCTCCACTGAGAATGCACTTCAGTGAGTCCAGAGAGTGCACTGGCACCACTGTGGATGCAGTGCCGTGAGTCCAGCGAATGCACTGGCACCACTGGGGATACGGTGCCGGGAGTCCAGGGAGTGCACTGACACCACTGGGGATGCAGTGCAGTGAGTCCACAGAGTGCACTGACACCAGTGGGAATGCGGTGCAGTGAGTCCAGAGAGTGCACTGGCACCACTGGGGATGCACTGCAGTGAGTCCAGAGTGCACTAGCACCACTGGGGATGCAGAGCAGTGAGTCCAGAGAGTGCACTGGCACCACTGAGAATGCATTTCAGTGAGTCCAGAGAGTGCCGTTCCAGCCTCGGTATCCGCTCCAGCCGAGTCAACCCCGCGGTAGGCCCTCCAGCCGCGGCAGACGCTCCAGCCGCGGCAGCCGCTCCAGCCGCTCCAGCCGCGGCAGCCGCTCCAGCCCCTCCAGCCTCGCCAGCCTCTCCATCCGCGGCAGCCGCTCCAGCCGCGGCAGCCGCTCCAGCCGCTCCAACCGCGGCAGCCGCTCCAGCCGCTACCGAGTGGAGCGGCTGCCACGGCTGGAGGGCTACCGCGGCTGGAGCGGCTGCCGCGGCTGGAGCAGTGCAGTGAGTCCAGGGAGTGCAAAGGCACCAGTGGGGATGGAGTGCAGTGAGTCCAAAGACTTCACTGTCACCACTGGGAATGCAGTGCAGTGAGTCCAGGGAGTGCACTTGCACCACTGGGGATGCAGTGCAGTGACTCCAGTGAGTGCACTGACACCACTGGGGATGCACTTCAGTCGGTCCAGTGAGTGTACTGGCACCACTGGGGATGCACTGCAGTGAGTCAAGAGAGTGCACTGGCAGGACTGGGGATGCAGTGCAGTGAGTCCAGAGAGTGCACTGGCACCACTGGGGATGCCCTGCAGTGAGTCCTGAGAGCGCACTGGCACCACTGGGGATGCAGTGCAGTGAGTCCAGAGAGCGCACTGGCACCAGTGGGAATGCGGTGCAGTGAGTCCAGAGAGTGCAATGGCACCACTGGGGATGCACTGCAGTGAGTCCAGAGAGTGCACTAGCACCACTGGGGATGCAGAGCAGTGAGTCCAGAGAGTGCACTGGCACCACTGAGAATGCATTTCAGTGAGTCCAGAGAGTGCCGTTCCAGCCTCGGCATCCGCTCCAGCCGAGTCAACCCCGCGGTAGGCCCTCCAGCCGCGGCAGACGCTCCAGCCGCGGCAGCCGCTCCAGCCGCTCCAGCCGCGGCAGCCGCTCCAGCCCCTCCAGCCGCGCCAGCCTCTCCAGCCGCGGCAGCCGCTCCAGCCGCGGTAGCCCTCCAGCCGTGGCAGCCGCTCCACTCGGTAGCGGCTGGAGCGGCTGCCGCGGCTGCCGCGGCTGGAGCGGCTGCCGCGACTGGAGCGGCTGCCGCGGTTGGAGCGGCTGCCGCGGCTGGAGCGGCTGGAGCGGATGCCGCGGCTGGAGCGGCTGGAGCGGCTGCCGCGGCTGGAGCGGCTGGCGCGGCTGGAGGAGCTACCGCGGCTGGAGCGGTTAACGCGGCTGGAGCGGATGCCGAGGCTGGAGCGGATGCCGCGGCTGGTGCGCCTGGAGAGGCTGCCGCGGCTGGAGCAGTGCAGTGAGTCCAGAGAGTGCACTGGCACCATTGGGGATGCAGTGCAGTGAGTCCAGAGAGTGCACTGGCAGGACTGGGGATGCAGTGCAGTGAGTCCAGAGAGTGCACTGGCACCACTGAGGATGCAATGCAGTGAGTCCAGAGAGTGCACTGGCACCACTGGGCATGCAGTGCTGTGAGTCCAGAGAGTGCACTGGCACCACTGGGGATGCACTTCAGTCAGTCCAGTGAGTGTACTGGCACCACTGGGGATGCACTGCAGTGAGTCAAGAGAGTGCACTGGCAGGACTGGGGATGCAGTGCAGTGAGTCCAGAGAGTGCACTGGCACCACTGGGGATGCCCTGCAGTGAGTCCTGAGAGCGCACTGGCACCACTGGGGATGCAGTGCAGTGAGTCCAGAGAGAGCACTGGCACCAGTGGGAATGCGGTGCAGTGAGTCCAGAGAGTGCAATGGCACCACTGGGGATGCACTGCAGTGAGTCCAGAGAGTGCACTAGCACCACTGGGGATGCAGAGCAGTGAGTCCAGAGAGTGCACTGGCACCACTGAGAATGCATTTCAGTGAGTCCAGAGAGTGCCGTTCCAGCCTCGGCATCCGCTCCAGCCGAGTCAACCCCGCGGTAGCCCCTCCAGCCGCGGCAGACGCTCCAGCCGCGGCAGCCGCTCCAGCCGCTCCAGCCGCGGCAGCCGCTCCAGCCCCTCCAGCCGCGCCAGCCTCTCCATCCGCGGCAGCCGCTCCAGCCGCGGCAGCCGCTCCAGCCGCGGCAGCCGCTCCAGCCGCTACCGAGTGGAGCGGCTGCCACGGCTGGAGGGCTACCGCGGCTGGAGCGGCTGCCGCGGCTGGAGCAGTGCAGTGAGTCCAGGGAGTGCAAAGGCACCAGTGGGGATGGAGTGCAGTGAGTCCAAAGACTTCAATGTCACCACTGGGAATGCACTTCAGTCAGTCCAGTGAGTGTACTGGCACCACTGGGGATGCACAGCAGTGAGTCCAGAGAGTGCATTGGCACCACTGGGGATGCAGTGCAGTGAGTCCAGAGAGTGCACTGGCACCATTGGAGATGCAGTGCAGTGAGTCCAGAGAGTGCACTGGCACCACTGGGGATGCAGTGCAGTGAGTCCAGAGAGTGCACTGGCACCAGTGGGGATGCAGTGCAGAGTGTCCAGAGAGTGCACTGGCACCACTGGGATGCAGTGCAGTGAGTCCAGAGAGTGCTCTGGCACCACTGGAGATGCACTTCAGTGAGTGCAGAGACTGCACTGGCACCACTGGGGATGCAGTGCAGTGAGTCCAGTGAGTGTACTGGCACCACTGGGGATGCACTGCAGTGAGTCCAGAGAGTGCATTGGCACCACTTGGGATGCACTGCAGTGAGTCCAGAGAGTGCACTGGCACCACTGGGGATGCAGTGCAGTGAGTCCAGAGAGTGCACTGGCTCCACTGAGAATGCACTTCAGTGAGTCCAGAGAGTGCACTGGCACCACTGTGGATGCAGTGCCGTGAGTCCAGCGAATGCAGTGGCACCACTGGGGATACGGTGCCGGGAGTCCAGAGAGTGCACTGACACCACTGGGGATGCAGTGCAGTGAGTCCACAGAGTGCACTGACACCAGTGGGAATGCGGTGCAGTGAGTCCAGAGAGTGCACTGGCACCACTGGGGATGCACTGCAGTGAGTCCAGAGTGCACTAGCACCACTGGGGATGCAGAGCAGTGAGTCCAGAGAGTGCACTGGCACCACTGAGAATGCATTTCAGTGAGTCCAGAGAGTGCCGTTCCAGCCTCGGTATCCGCTCCAGCCGAGTCAACCCCGCGGTAGGCCCTCCAGCCGCGGCAGACGCTCCAGCCGCGGCAGCCGCTCCAGCCGCTCCAGCCGCGGCAGCCGCTCCAGCCGCTACCGAGTGGAGCGGCTGCCACGGCTGGAGGGATACCGCGGCTGGAGCGGCTGCCGCGGCTGGAGCAGTGCAGTGAGTCCAGGGAGTGCAAAGGCACCAGTGGGGATGGAGTGCAGTGAGTCCAAAGACTTCACTGTCACCACTGGGAATGCAGTGCAGTGAGTCCAGGGAGTGCACTTGCACCACTGGGGATGCAGTGCAGTGACTCCAGTGAGTGCACTGACACCACTGGGGATGCACTTCAGTCAGTCCAGTGAGTGTACTGGCACCACTGGGGATGCACTGCAGTGAGTCAAGAGAGTGCACTGGCAGGACTGGGGATGCAGTGCAGTGAGTCCAGAGAGTGCACTGGCACCACTGGGGATGCCCTGCAGTGAGTCCTGAGAGCGCACTGGCACCACTGGGGATGCAGTGCAGTGAGTCCAGAGAGCGCACTGGCACCAGTGGGAATGCGGTGCAGTGAGTCCAGAGAGTGCAATGGCACCACTGGGGATGCACTGCAGTGAGTCCAGAGAGTGCACTAGCACCACTGGGGATGCAGAGCAGTGAGTCCAGAGAGTGTACTGGCACCACTGAGAATGCATTTCAGTGAGTCCAGAGAGTGCCGTTCCAGCCTCGGCATCCGCTCCAGCCGAGTCAACCCCGCGGTAGCCCCTCCAGCCGCGGCAGACGCTCCAGCCGCGGCAGCCGCTCCAGCCGCTCCAGCCGCGGCAGCCGCTCCAGCCCCTCCAGCCGCGCCAGCCTCTCCATCCGCGGCAGCCGCTCCAGCCGCGGCAGCCGCTCCAGCCGCTCCAGCCGCGGCAGCCGCTCCAGCCGCTACCGAGTGGAGCGGCTGCCGCGGCTGGAGGGCTACCGCGGCTGGAGCGGCTGCCGCGGCTGGAGCAGTGCAGTGAGTCCAGGGAGTGCAAAGGCACCAGTGGGGATGGAGTGCAGTGAGTCCAAAGACTTCAATGTCACCACTGGGAATGCACTTCAGTCAGTCCAGTGAGTGTACTGGCACCACTGGGGATGCACAGCAGTGAGTCCAGAGAGTGCATTGGCACCACTGGGGATGCAGTGCAGTGAGTCCAGAGAGTGCACTGGCACCACTGGGGATGCAGTGCAGTGAGTCCAGAGAGTGCAGAGGCACCACTGGGGATGCAGTGCAGTGAGTCCAGAGAGTGCACTGGCACCACTGGGGATGCAGTGCAGTGAGTCCAGAGAGTGCACTGGCACCAGTGGGGATGCAGTGCAGAGTGTCCAGAGAGTGCACTGGCACCACTGGGATGCACTGCAGTGAGTCCAGAGAGTGCTCTGGCACCACTGGAGATGCACTTCAGTGAGTGCAGAGACTGCACTGGCACCACTGGGGATGCAGTGCAGTGAGTCCAGTGAGTGTACTGGCACCACTGGGGATGCACTGCAGTGAGTCCAGAGAGTGCATTGGCACCACTTGGGATGCACTGCAGTGAGTCCAGAGAGTGCACTGGCACCACTGGGGATGCAGTGCCGTGAGTCCAGAGAGTGCACTGGCACCACTGGGGATACGGTGCCGGGAGTCCAGAGAGTGCACTGACACCACTGGGGATGCAGTGCAGTGAGTCCACAGAGTGCACTGACACCAGTGGGAATGCGGTGCAGTGAGTCCAGAGAGTGCACTGGCACCACTGGGGATGCACTGCAGTGAGTCCAGAGTGCACTAGCACCACTGGGGATGCAGAGCAGTGAGTCCAGAGAGTGCACTGGCACCACTGAGAATGCATTTCAGTGAGTCCAGAGAGTGCCGTTCCAGCCTCGGTATCCGCTCCAGCCGAGTCAACCCCGCGGTAGGCCCTCCAGCCGCGGCAGACGCTCCAGCCGCGGCAGCCGCTCCAGCCGCTCCAGCCGCGGCAGCCGCTCCAGCCCCTCCAGCCTCGCCAGCCTCTCCATCCGCGGCAGCCGCTCCAGCCGCGGCAGCCGCTCCAGCCGCTCCAACCGCGGCAGCCGCTCCAGCCGCTACCGAGTGGAGCGGCTGCCACGGCTGGAGGGCTACCGCGGCTGGAGCGGCTGCCGCGGCTGGAGCAGTGCAGTGAGTCCAGGGAGTGCAAAGGCACCAGTGGGGATGGAGTGCAGTGAGTCCAAAGACTTCACTGTCACCACTGGGAATGCAGTGCAGTGAGTCCAGGGAGTGCACTTGCACCACTGGGGATGCAGTGCAGTGACTCCAGTGAGTGCACTGACACCACTGGGGATGCACTTCAGTCAGTCCAGTGAGTGTACTGGCACCACTGGGGATGCACTGCAGTGAGTCAAGAGAGTGCACTGGCAGGACTGGGGATGCAGTGCAGTGAGTCCAGAGAGTGCACTGGCACCACTGGGGATGCCCTGCAGTGAGTCCTGAGAGCGCACTGGCACCACTGGGGATGCAGTGCAGTGAGTCCAGAGAGCGCACTGGCACCAGTGGGAATGCGGTGCAGTGAGTCCAGAGAGTGCAATGGCACCACTGGGGATGCACTGCAGTGAGTCCAGAGAGTGCACTAGCACCACTGGGGATGCAGAGCAGTGAGTCCAGAGAGTGCACTGGCACCACTGAGAATGCATTTCAGTGAGTCCAGAGAGTGCCGTTCCAGCCTCGGCATCCGCTCCAGCCGAGTCAACCCCGCGGTAGCCCCTCCAGCCGCGGCAGACGCTCCAGCCGCGGCAGCCGCTCCAGCCGCTCCAGCCGCGGCAGCCGCTCCAGCCCCTCCAGCCGCGCCAGCCTCTCCATCCGCGGCAGCCGCTCCAGCCGCGGCAGCCGCTCCAGCCGCGGCAGCCGCTCCAGCCGCTACCGAGTGGAGCGGCTGCCACGGCTGGAGGGCTACCGCGGCTGGAGCGGCTGCCGCGGCTGGAGCAGTGCAGTGAGTCCAGGGAGTGCAAAGGCACCAGTGGGGATGGAGTGCAGTGAGTCCAAAGACTTCAATGTCACCACTGGGAATGCACTTCAGTCAGTCCAGTGAGTGTACTGGCACCACTGGGGATGCACAGCAGTGAGTCCAGAGAGTGCATTGGCACCACTGGGGATGCAGTGCAGTGAGTCCAGAGAGTGCACTGGCACCATTGGAGATGCAGTGCAGTGAGTCCAGAGAGTGCACTGGCACCACTGGGGATGCAGTGCAGTGAGTCCAGAGAGTGCACTGGCACCAGTGGGGATGCAGTGCAGAGTGTCCAGAGAGTGCACTGGCACCACTGGGATGCACTGCAGTGAGTCCAGAGAGTGCTCTGGCACCACTGGAGATGCACTTCAGTGAGTGCAGAGACTGCACTGGCACCACTGGGGATGCAGTGCAGTGAGTCCAGTGAGTGTACTGGCACCACTGGGGATGCACTGCAGTGAGTCCAGAGAGTGCATTGGCACCACTTGGGATGCACTGCAGTGAGTCCAGAGAGTGCACTGGCACCACTGGGGATGCAGTGCAGTGAGTCCAGAGAGTGCACTGGCTCCACTGAGAATGCACTTCAGTGAGTCCAGAGAGTGCACTGGCACCACTGTGGATGCAGTGCCGTGAGTCCAGCGAATGCACTGGCACCACTGGGGATACGGTGCCGGGAGTCCAGAGAGTGCACTGACACCACTGGGGATGCAGTGCAGTGAGTCCACAGAGTGCACTGACACCAGTGGGAATGCGGTGCAGTGAGTCCAGAGAGTGCACTGGCACCACTGGGGATGCACTGCAGTGAGTCCAGAGTGCACTAGCACCACTGGGGATGCAGAGCAGTGAGTCCAGAGAGTGCACTGGCACCACTGAGAATGCATTTCAGTGAGTCCAGAGAGTGCCGTTCCAGCCTCGGTATCCGCTCCAGCCGAGTCAACCCCGCGGTAGGCCCTCCAGCCGCGGCAGACGCTCCAGCCGCGGCAGCCGCTCCAGCCGCTCCAGCCGCGGCAGCCGCTCCAGCCCCTCCAGCCTCGCCAGCCTCTCCATCCGCGGCAGCCGCTCCAGCCGCGGCAGCCGCTCCAGCCGCTCCAACCGCGGCAGCCGCTCCAGCCGCTACCGAGTGGAGCGGCTGCCACGGCTGGAGGGCTACCGCGGCTGGAGCGGCTGCCGCGGCTGGAGCAGTGCAGTGAGTCCAGGGAGTGCAAAGGCACCAGTGGGGATGGAGTGCAGTGAGTCCAAAGACTTCACTGTCACCACTGGGAATGCAGTGCAGTGAGTCCAGGGAGTGCACTTGCACCACTGGGGATGCAGTGCAGTGACTCCAGTGAGTGCACTGACACCACTGGGGATGCACTTCAGTCAGTCCAGTGAGTGTACTGGCACCACTGGGGATGCACTGCAGTGAGTCCTGAGAGCGCACTGGCACCACTGGGGATGCAGTGCAGTGAGTCCAGAGAGCGCACTGGCACCAGTGGGGATGCGGTGCAGTGAGTCAAGAGAGTGCACTGGCAGGACTGGGGATGCAGTGCAGTGAGTCCAGAGAGTGCACTGGCACCACTGGGGATGCCCTGCAGTGAGTCCTGAGAGCGCACTGGCACCACTGGGGATGCAGTGCAGTGAGTCCAGAGAGCGCACTGGCACCACTGGGGATGCAGTGCAGTGAGTCCAGAGAGCGCACTGGCACCACTGGGGATGCAGTGCAGTGAGTCCAGAGAGTGCACTGGCACCACTGGGGATGCCCTGCAGTGAGTCCTGAGAGCGCACTGGCACCACTGGGGATGCAGTGCAGTGAGTCCAGAGAGCGCACTGGCACCAGTGGGAATGCGGTGCAGTGAGTCCAGAGAGTGCAATGGCACCACTGGGGATGCACTGCAGTGAGTCCAGAGAGTGCACTAGCACCACTGGGGATGCAGAGCAGTGAGTCCAGAGAGTGTACTGGCACCACTGAGAATGCATTTCAGTGAGTCCAGAGAGTGCCGTTCCAGCCTCGGCATCCGCTCCAGCCGAGTCAACCCCGCGGTAGCCCCTCCAGCCGCGGCAGACGCTCCAGCCGCGGCAGCCGCTCCAGCCGCTCCAGCCGCGGCAGCCGCTCCAGCCCCTCCAGCCGCGCCAGCCTCTCCATCCGCGGCAGCCGCTCCAGCCGCGGCAGCCGCTCCAGCCGCTCCAGCCGCGGCAGCCGCTCCAGCCGCTACCGAGTGGAGCGGCTGCCGCGGCTGGAGGGCTACCGCGGCTGGAGCGGCTGCCGCGGCTGGAGCAGTGCAGTGAGTCCAGGGAGTGCAAAGGCACCAGTGGGGATGGAGTGCAGTGAGTCCAAAGACTTCAATGTCACCACTGGGAATGCACTTCAGTCAGTCCAGTGAGTGTACTGGCACCACTGGGGATGCACAGCAGTGAGTCCAGAGAGTGCATTGGCACCACTGGGGATGCAGTGCAGTGAGTCCAGAGAGTGCACTGGCACCATTGGAGATGCAGTGCAGTGAGTCCAGAGAGTGCACTGGCACCACTGGGGATGCAGTGCAGTGAGTCCAGAGAGTGCACTGGCACCAGTGGGGATGCAGTGCAGAGTGTCCAGAGAGTGCACTGGCACCACTGGGATGCACTGCAGTGAGTCCAGAGAGTGCTCTGGCACCACTGGAGATGCACTTCAGTGAGTGCAGAGACTGCACTGGCACCACTGGGGATGCAGTGCAGTGAGTCCAGTGAGTGTACTGGCACCACTGGGGATGCACTGCAGTGAGTCCAGAGAGTGCATTGGCACCACTTGGGATGCACTGCAGTGAGTCCAGAGAGTGCACTGGCACCACTGGGGATGCAGTGCCGTGAGTCCAGAGAGTGCACTGGCACCACTGGGGATACGGTGCCGGGAGTCCAGAGAGTGCACTGACACCACTGGGGATGCAGTGCAGTGAGTCCACAGAGTGCACTGACACCAGTGGGAATGCGGTGCAGTGAGTCCAGAGAGTGCACTGGCACCACTGGGGATGCACTGCAGTGAGTCCAGAGTGCACTAGCACCACTGGGGATGCAGAGCAGTGAGTCCAGAGAGTGCACTGGCACCACTGAGAATGCATTTCAGTGAGTCCAGAGAGTGCCGTTCCAGCCTCGGTATCCGCTCCAGCCGAGTCAACCCCGCGGTAGGCCCTCCAGCCGCGGCAGACGCTCCAGCCGCGGCAGCCGCTCCAGCCGCTCCAGCCGCGGCAGCCGCTCCAGCCCCTCCAGCCTCGCCAGCCTCTCCATCCGCGGCAGCCGCTCCAGCCGCGGCAACCGCTCCAGCCGCTCCAACCGCGGCAGCCGCTCCAGCCGCTACCGAGTGGAGCGGCTGCCACGGCTGGAGGGCTACCGCGGCTGGAGCGGCTGCCGCGGCTGGAGCAGTGCAGTGAGTCCAGGGAGTGCAAAGGCACCAGTGGGGATGGAGTGCAGTGAGTCCAAAGACTTCACTGTCACCACTGGGAATGCAGTGCAGTGAGTCCAGGGAGTGCACTTGCACCACTGGGGATGCAGTGCAGTGACTCCAGTGAGTGCACTGACACCACTGGGGATGCACTTCAGTCAGTCCAGTGAGTGTACTGGCACCACTGGGGATGCACTGCAGTGAGTCAAGAGAGTGCACTGGCAGGACTGGGGATGCAGTGCAGTGAGTCCAGAGAGTGCACTGGCACCACTGGGGATGCCCTGCAGTGAGTCCTGAGAGCGCACTGGCACCACTGGGGATGCAGTGCAGTGAGTCCAGAGAGCGCACTGGCACCAGTGGGGATGCAGTGCAGTGAGTCCAGAGAGTGCACTGGCACCAGTGGGGATTCAGTGCAGTGAGTCCAGAGAGTGCTCTGGCACCACTGGAGATGCACTTCAGTGAGTGCAGAGACTGCACTGGCACCACTGGGGATGCAGTGCAGTGAGTCCAGTGAGTGTACTGGCACCACTGGGGATGCAGTGCAGTGAGTCCAGAGAGTGCACTGGCACCAGTGGGGATGCAGTGCAGTGAGTCCAGAGAGTGCACTGGCACCAGTGGGGATTCAGTGCAGTGAGTCCAGAGAGTGCTCTGGCACCACTGGAGATGCACTTCAGTGAGTGCAGAGACTGCACTGGCACCACTGGGGATGCCCTGCAGTGAGTCCAGAGAGTGCACTGGCACCACTGGGGATGCAGTGCAGTGAGTCCAGAGAGTGCACTGGCACCAGTGGGGATGCAGTGCAGTGAGTCCAGAGAGTGCACTGGCACCAGTGGGGATTCAGTGCAGTGAGTCCAGAGAGTGCTCTGGCACCACTGGAGATGCACTTCAGTGAGTGCAGAGACTGCACTGGCACCACTGGGGATGCAGTGCAGTGAGTCCAGTGAGTGTACTGGCACCACTGGGGATGCACTGCAGTGAGTCCAGAGAGTGCATTGGCACCACTTGGGATGCACTGCAGTGAGTCCAGAGAGTGCACTGGCACCAGTGGGGATGCAGTGCAGTGAGTCCAGAGAGTGCACTGGCACCATTGGAGATGCAGTGCAGTGAGTCCAGAGAGTGCACTGGCACCACTGGGGATGCAGTGCAGTGAGTCCAGAGAGTGCACTGGCACCACTGGGGATGCAGTGCAGTGAGTCCAGAGAGTGCACTGGCACCACTGGGGATGCAGTGCAGTGAGTCCAGAGAGTGCACTGACACCAGTGGGAATGCGGTGCAGTGAGTCCAGAGAGTGCACTGGCACCACTGGGGATGCACTGCAGTGAGTCCAGAGAGTGCACTGGCTCCACTGAGAATGCACTTCAGTGAGTCCAGAGAGTGCACTGGCTCCACTGAGAATGCACTTCAGTGAGTCCAGAGAGTGCACTGGCACCACTGTGGATGCAGTGCAGTGAGTCCAGCGAATGCACTGGCACCACTGGGGATACGGTGCCGGGAGTCCAGAGAGTGCACTGACACCACTGGGGATGCAGTGCAGTGAGTCCACAGAGTGCACTGACACCAGTGGGAATGCGGTGCAGTGAGTCCAGAGAGTGCACTGGCACCACTGGGGATGCACTGCAGTGAGTCCAGAGTGCACTAGCACCACTGGGGATGCAGAGCAGTGAGTCCAGAGAGTGCACTGGCACCATTGGAGATGCAGTGCAGTGAGTCCAGAGAGTGCACTGGCACCATTGGAGATGCAGTGCAGTGAGTCCAGAGAGTGCACTGGCACCACTGGGGATGCAGTGCAGTGAGTCCAGAGAGTGCACTGGCACCACTGGGGATGCAGTGCAGTGAGTCCAGAGAGTGCACTGACACCAGTGGGAATGCGGTGCAGTGAGTCCAGAGAGTGCACTGGCACCACTGGGGATGCACTGCAGTGAGTCCAGAGAGTGCACTGGCTCCACTGAGAATGCACTTCAGTGAGTCCAGAGAGTGCACTGGCTCCACTGAGAATGCACTTCAGTGAGTCCAGAGAGTGCACTGGCACCACTGTGGATGCAGTGCAGTGAGTCCAGCGAATGCACTGGCACCACTGGGGATACGGTGCCGGGAGTCCAGAGAGTGCACTGACACCACTGGGGATGCAGTGCAGTGAGTCCACAGAGTGCACTGACACCAGTGGGAATGCGGTGCAGTGAGTCCAGAGAGTGCACTGGCACCACTGGGGATGCACTGCAGTGAGTCCAGAGTGCACTAGCACCACTGGGGATGCAGAGCAGTGAGTCCAGAGAGTGCACTGGCACCACTGAGAATGCATTTCAGTGAGTCCAGAGAGTGCCGTTCCAGCCTCGGTATCCGCTCCAGCCGAGTCAACCCCGCGGTAGGCCCTCCAGCCGCGGCAGACGCTCCAGCCGCGGCAGCCGCTCCAGCCGCTCCAGCCGCGGCAGCCGCTCCAGCCCCTCCAGCCGCGCCAGCCTCTCCATCCGCGGCAGCCGTTCCAGCCGCGGCAGCCGCTCCAGCCGCTCCAGCCGCGGCAGCCGCTCCAGCCGCTACCGAGTGGAGCGGCTGCCACGGCTGGAGGGCTACCGCGGCTGGAGCGGCTGCCGCGGCTGGAGCAGTGCAGTGAGTCCAGGGAGTGCAAAGGCACCAGTGGGGATGGAGTGCAGTGAGTCCAAAGACTTCAATGTCACCACTGGGAATGCACTTCAGTCAGTCCAGTGAGTGTACTGGCACCACTGGGGATGCACAGCAGTGAGTCCAGAGAGTGCATTGGCACCACTGGGGATGCAGTGCAGTGAGTCCAGAGAGTGCACTGGCACCATTGGAGATGCAGTGCAGTGAGTCCAGAGAGTGCACTGGCACCACTGGGGATGCAGTGCAGTGAGTCCAGAGAGTGCACTGGCACCAGTGGGGATGCAGTGCAGAGTGTCCAGAGAGTGCACTGGCACCACTGGGATGCACTGCAGTGAGTCCAGAGAGTGCTCTGGCACCACTGGAGATGCACTTCAGTGAGTGCAGAGACTGCACTGGCACCACTGGGGATGCAGTGCAGTGAGTCCAGTGAGTGTACTGGCACCACTGGGGATGCACTGCAGTGAGTCCAGAGAGTGCATTGGCACCACTTGGGATGCACTGCAGTGAGTCCAGAGAGTGCACTGGCACCACTGGGGATGCAGTGCAGTGAGTCCAGAGAGTGCACTGGCTCCACTGAGAATGCACTTCAGTGAGTCCAGAGAGTGCACTGGCACCACTGTGGATGCAGTGCCGTGAGTCCAGCGAATGCACTGGCACCACTGGGGATACGGTGCCGGGAGTCCAGAGAGTGCACTGACACCACTGGGGATGCAGTGCAGTGAGTCCACAGAGTGCACTGACACCAGTGGGAATGCGGTGCAGTGAGTCCAGAGAGTGCACTGGCACCACTGGGGATGCACTGCAGTGAGTCCAGAGTGCACTAGCACCACTGGGGATGCAGAGCAGTGAGTCCAGAGAGTGCACTGGCACCACTGAGAATGCATTTCAGTGAGTCCAGAGAGTGCCGTTCCAGCCTCGGTATCCGCTCCAGCCGAGTCAACCCCGCGGTAGGCCCTCCAGCCGCGGCAGACGCTCCAGCCGCGGCAGCCGCTCCAGCCGCTCCAGCCGCGGCAGCCGCTCCAGCCCCTCCAGCCTCGCCAGCCTCTCCATCCGCGGCAGCCGCTCCAGCCGCGGCAGCCGCTCCAGCCGCTCCAACCGCGGCAGCCGCTCCAGCCGCTACCGAGTGGAGCGGCTGCCACGGCTGGAGGGCTACCGCGGCTGGAGCGGCTGCCGCGGCTGGAGCAGTGCAGTGAGTCCAGGGAGTGCAAAGGCACCAGTGGGGATGGAGTGCAGTGAGTCCAAAGACTTCACTGTCACCACTGGGAATGCAGTGCAGTGAGTCCAGGGAGTGCACTTGCACCACTGGGGATGCAGTGCAGTGACTCCAGTGAGTGCACTGACACCACTGGGGATGCACTTCAGTCAGTCCAGTGAGTGTACTGGCACCACTGGGGATGCACTGCAGTGAGTCAAGAGAGTGCACTGGCAGGACTGGGGATGCAGTGCAGTGAGTCCAGAGAGTGCACTGGCACCACTGGGGATGCACTGCAGTGAGTCCAGAGAGTGCACTGGCACCACTGAGAATGCATTTCAGTGAGTCCAGAGAGTGCCGTTCCAGCCTCGGCATCCGCTCCAGCCGAGTCAACCCCGCGGTAGCCCCTCCAGCCGCGGCAGACGCTCCAGCCGCGGCAGCCGCTCCAGCCGCTCCAGCCGCGGCAGCCGCTCCAGCCCCTCCAGCCGCGCCAGCCTCTCCAGCCGCGGCAGCCGCTCCAGCCGCGGTAGCCCTCCAGCCGTGGCAGCCGCTCCACTCGGTAGCGGCTGGAGCGGCTGCCGCGGCTGGAGCGGCTGGAGCGGCTGCCGCGACTGGAGCGGCTGCCGCGGTTGGAGCGGCTGCCGCGGCTGGAGCGGCTGGAGCGGATGCCGCGGCTGGAGCGGCTGGAGCGGCTGCCGCGGCTGGAGCGGCTGGCGCGGCTGGAGGAGCTACCGCGGCTGGAGCGGTTAACGCGGCTGGAGCGGATGCCGAGGCTGGAGCGGATGCCGCGGCTGGTGCGCCTGGAGAGGCTGCCGCGGCTGGAGCAGTGCAGTGAGTCCAGAGAGTGCACTGGCACCATTGGGGATGCAGTGCAGTGAGTCCAGAGAGTGCACTGGCAGGACTGGGGATGCAGTGCAGTGAGTCCAGAGAGTGCACTGGCACCACTGAGGATGCAATGCAGTGAGTCCAGAGAGTGCACTGGCACCAATGGGCATGCAGTGCTGTGAGTCCAGAGAGTGCACTGGCACCACTGGGGATGCACTTCAGTCAGTCCAGTGAGTGTACTGGCACCACTGGGGATGCACTGCAGTGAGTCAAGAGAGTGCACTGGCAGGACTGGGGATGCAGTGCAGTGAGTCCAGAGAGTGCACTGGCACCACTGGGGATGCCCTGCAGTGAGTCCTGAGAGCGCACTGGCACCACTGGGGATGCAGTGCAGTGAGTCCAGAGAGCGCACTGGCACCAGTGGGAATGCGGTGCAGTGAGTCCAGAGAGTGCAATGGCACCACTGGGGATGCACTGCAGTGAGTCCAGAGAGTGCACTAGCACCACTGGGGATGCAGAGCAGTGAGTCCAGAGAGTGCACTGGCACCACTGAGAATGCATTTCAGTGAGTCCAGAGAGTGCCGTTCCAGCCTCGGCATCCGCTCCAGCCGAGTCAACCCCGCGGTAGCCCCTCCAGCCGCGGCAGACGCTCCAGCCGCGGCAGCCGCTCCAGCCGCTCCAGCCGCGGCAGCCGCTCCAGCCGCTACCGAGTGGAGCGGCTGCCACGGCTGGAGGGCTACCGCGGCTGGAGCGGCTGCCGCGGCTGGAGCAGTGCAGTGAGTCCAGGGAGTGCAAAGGCACCAGTGGGGATGGAGTGCAGTGAGTCCAAAGACTTCAATGTCACCACTGGGAATGCACTTCAGTCAGTCCAGTGAGTGTACTGGCACCACTGGGGATGCACAGCAGTGAGTCCAGAGAGTGCATTGGCACCACTGGGGATGCAGTGCAGTGAGTCCAGAGAGTGCACTGGCACCATTGGAGATGCAGTGCAGTGAGTCCAGAGAGTGCACTGGCACCACTGGGGATGCAGTGCAGTGAGTCCAGAGAGTGCACTGGCACCAGTGGGGATGCAGTGCAGAGTGTCCAGAGAGTGCACTGGCACCACAGGTGATGCACTGCAGTGAGTCCAGAGAGTGCTCTGGCACCACTGGAGATGCACTTCAGTGAGTGCAGAGACTGCACTGGCACCACTGGGGATGCAGTGCAGTGAGTCCAGTGAGTGTACTGGCACCACTGGGGATGCACTGCAGTGAGTCCAGAGAGTGCATTGGCACCACTTGGGATGCACTGCAGTGAGTCCAGAGAGTGCACTGGCACCACTGGGGATGCAGTGCAGTGAGTCCAGAGAGTGCACTGGCTCCACTGAGAATGCACTTCAGTGAGTCCAGAGAGTGCACTGGCACCACTGTGGATGCAGTTCCGTGAGTCCAGCGAATGCACTGGCACCACTGGGGATACGGTGCCGGGAGTCCAGAGAGTGCACTGACACCACTGGGGATGCAGTGCAGTGAGTCCACAGAGTGCACTGACACCAGTGGGAATGCGGTGCAGTGAGTCCAGAGAGTGCACTGGCACCACTGGGGATGCACTGCAGTGAGTCCAGAGTGCACTAGCACCACTGGGGATGCAGAGCAGTGAGTCCAGAGAGTGCACTGGCACCACTGAGAATGCATTTCAGTGAGTCCAGAGAGTGCCGTTCCAGCCTCGGTATCCGCTCCAGCCGAGTCAACCCCGCGGTAGGCCCTCCAGCCGCGGCAGACGCTCCAGCCGCGGCAGCCGCTCCAGCCGCTCCAGCCGCGGCAGCCGCTCCAGCCCCTCCAGCCTCGCCAGCCTCTCCATCCGCGGCAGCCGCTCCAGCCGCGGCAGCCGCTCCAGCCGCTCCAACCGCGGCAGCCGCTCCAGCCGATACCGAGTGGAGCGGCTGCCACGGCTGGAGGGCTACCGCGGCTGGAGCGGCTGCCGCGGCTGGAGCAGTGCAGTGAGTCCAGGGAGTGCAAAGGCACCAGTGGGGATGGAGTGCAGTGAGTCCAAAGACTTCACTGTCACCACTGGGAATGCAGTGCAGTGAGTCCAGGGAGTGCACTTGCACCACTGGGGATGCAGTGCAGTGACTCCAGTGAGTGCACTGACACCACTGGGGATGCACTTCAGTCAGTCCAGTGAGTGTACTCGCACCACTGGGGATGCACTGCAGTGAGTCAAGAGAGTGCACTGGCAGGACTGGGGATGCAGTGCAGTGAGTCCAGAGAGTGCACTGGCACCACTGGGGATGCCCTGCAGTGAGTCCTGAGAGTGCACTGGCACCACTGAGAATGCATTTCAGTGAGTCCAGAGAGTGCACTGGCACGACTGAGAATGCATTTCAGTGAGTCCAGAGAGTGCCGTTCCAGCCTCGGCATCCGCTCCAGCCGAGTCAACCCCGCGGTAGCCCCTCCAGCCGCGGCAGACGCTCCAGCCGCGGCAGCCGCTCCAGCCGCTCCAGCCGCGGCAGCCGCTCCAGCCCCTCCAGCCGCGCCAGCCTCTCCAGCCGCGGCAGCCGCTCCAGCCGCGGTAGCCCTCCAGCCGTGGCAGCCGCTCCACTCGGTAGCGGCTGGAGCGGCTGCCGCGGCTGGAGCGGCTGGAGCGGCTGCCGCGACTGGAGCGGCTGCCGCGGTTGGAGCGGCTGCCGCGGCTGGAGCGGCTGGAGCGGATGCCGCGGCTGGAGCGGCTGGAGCGGCTGCCGCGGCTGGAGCGGCTGGCGCGGCTGGAGGAGCTACCGCGGCTGGAGCGGATAACGCGGCTGGAGCGGATGCCGAGGCTGGAGCGGATGCCGCGGCTGGTGCGCCTGGAGAGGCTGCCGCGGCTGGAGCAGTGCAGTGAGTCCAGAGAGTGCACTGGCACCATTGGGGATGCAGTGCAGTGAGTCCAGAGAGTGCACTGGCAGGACTGGGGATGCAGTGCAGTGAGTCCAGAGAGTGCACTGGCACCACTGAGGATGCAATGCAGTGAGTCCAGAGAGTGCACTTGCACCACTGGGGATGCAGTGCTGTGAGTCCAGAGAGTGCACTGGCACCACTGGGGATGCACTTCAGTCAGTCAAGTGAGTGTACTGGCACCACTGGGGATGCAGTGCAGTGAGTCCAGAGAGTGCACTGGCACCACTGGGGATGCCCTGCAGTGAGTCCTGAGAGCGCACTGGCACCACTGGGGATGCAGTGCAGTGAGTCCAGAGAGCGCACTGGCACCAGTGGGAATGCGGTGCAGTGAGTCCAGAGAGTGCAATGGCACCACTGGGGATGCACTGCAGTGAGTCCAGAGAGTGCACTAGCACCACTGGGGATGCAGAGCAGTGAGTCCAGAGAGTGCACTGGCACCACTGAGAATGCATTTCAGTGAGTCCAGAGAGTGCCGTTCCAGCCTCGGCATCCGCTCCAGCCGAGTCAACCCCGCGGTAGCCCCTCCAGCCGCGGCAGACGCTCCAGCCGCGGCAGCCGCTCCAGCCGCTCCAGCCGCGGCAGCCGCTCCAGCCCCTCCAGCCGCGCCAGCCTCTCCATCCGCGGCAGCCGCTCCAGCCGCGGCAGCCGCTCCAGCCGCGGCAGCCGCTCCAGCCGCTACCGAGTGGAGCGGCTGCCACGGCTGGAGGGCTACCGCGGCTGGAGCGGCTGCCGCGGCTGGAGCAGTGCAGTGAGTCCAGGGAGTGCAAAGGCACCAGTGGGGATGGAGTGCAGTGAGTCCAAAGACTTCAATGTCACCACTGGGAATGCACTTCAGTCAGTCCAGTGAGTGTACTGGCACCACTGGGGATGCACAGCAGTGAGTCCAGAGAGTGCATTGGCACCACTGGGGATGCAGTGCAGTGAGTCCAGAGAGTGCACTGGCACCATTGGAGATGCAGTGCAGTGAGTCCAGAGAGTGCACTGGCACCACTGGGGATGCAGTGCAGTGAGTCCAGAGAGTGCACTGGCACCAGTGGGGATGCAGTGCAGAGTGTCCAGAGAGTGCACTGGCACCACAGGTGATGCACTGCAGTGAGTCCAGAGAGTGCTCTGGCACCACTGGAGATGCACTTCAGTGAGTGCAGAGACTGCACTGGCACCACTGGGGATGCAGTGCAGTGAGTCCAGTGAGTGTACTGGCACCACTGGGGATGCACTGCAGTGAGTCCAGAGAGTGCATTGGCACCACTTGGGATGCACTGCAGTGAGTCCAGAGAGTGCACTGGCACCACTGGGGATGCAGTGCAGTGAGTCCAGAGAGTGCACTGGCTCCACTGAGAATGCACTTCAGTGAGTCCAGAGAGTGCACTGGCACCACTGTGGATGCAGTGCCGTGAGTCCAGCGAATGCACTGGCACCACTGGGGATACGGTGCCGGGAGTCCAGAGAGTGCACTGACACCAGTGGGAATGCGGTGCAGTGAGTCCAGAGAGTGTACTGGCACCACTGGGGATGCACTGCAGTGAGTCAAGAGAGTGCACTGGCAGGACTGGGGATGCAGTGCAGTGAGTCCAGAGAGTGCACTGGCACCACTGGGGATGCCCTGCAGTGAGTCCTGAGAGCGCACTGGCACCACTGGGGATGCAGTGCAGTGAGTCCAGAGAGCGCACTGGCACCAGTGGGAATGCGGTGCAGTGAGTCCAGAGAGTGCAATGGCACCACTGGGGATGCACTGCAGTGAGTCCAGAGAGTGCACTAGCACCACTGGGGATGCAGAGCAGTGAGTCCAGAGAGTGCACTGGCACCACTGAGAATGCATTTCAGTGAGTCCAGAGAGTGCCGTTCCAGCCTCGGCATCCGCTCCAGCCGAGTCAACCCCGCGGTAGCCCCTCCAGCCGCGGCAGACGCTCCAGCCGCGGCAGCCGCGCCAGCCTCTCCATCCGCGGCAGCCGCTCCAGCCGCGGCAGCCGCTCCAGCCGCTCCAGCCGCGGCAGCCGCTCCAGCCGCTACCGAGTGGAGCGGCTGCCACGGCTGGAGGGCTACCGCGGCTGGAGCGGCTGCCGCGGCTGGAGCAGTGCAGTGAGTCCAGGGAGTGCAAAGGCACCAGTGGGGATGGAGTGCAGTGAGTCCAAAGACTTCAATGTCACCACTGGGAATGCACTTCAGTCAGTCCAGTGAGTGTACTGGCACCACTGGGGATGCACAGCAGTGAGTCCAGAGAGTGCATTGGCACCACTGGGGATGCAGTGCAGTGAGTCCAGAGAGTGCACTGGCACCATTGGAGATGCAGTGCAGTGAGTCCAGAGAGTGCACTGGCACCACTGGGGATGCAGTGCAGTGAGTCCAGAGAGTGCACTGGCACCAGTGGGGATGCAGTGCAGAGTGTCCAGAGAGTGCACTGGCACCACTGGGATGCACTGCAGTGAGTCCAGAGAGTGCTCTGGCACCACTGGAGATGCACTTCAGTGAGTGCAGAGACTGCACTGGCACCACTGGGGATGCAGTGCAGTGAGTCCAGTGAGTGTACTGGCACCACTGGGGATGCACTGCAGTGAGTCCAGAGAGTGCATTGGCACCACTTGGGATGCACTGCAGTGAGTCCAGAGAGTGCACTGGCACCACTGGGGATGCAGTGCAGTGAGTCCAGAGAGTGCACTGGCTCCACTGAGAATGCACTTCAGTGAGTCCAGAGAGCGAACTGGCACCACTGTGGATGCAGTGCCGTGAGTCCAGCGAATGCACTGGCACCACTGGGGATACGGTGCCGGGAGTCCAGAGAGTGCACTGACACCACTGGGGATGCAGTGCAGTGAGTCCACAGAGTGCACTGACACCAGTGGGAATGCGGTGCAGTGAGTCCAGAGAGTGCACTGGCACCACTGGGGATGCACTGCAGTGAGTCCAGAGTGCACTAGCACCACTGGGGATGCAGAGCAGTGAGTCCAGAGAGTGCACTGGCACCACTGAGAATGCATTTCAGTGAGTCCAGAGAGTGCCGTTCCAGCCTCGGTATCCGCTCCAGCCGAGTCAACCCCGCGGTAGGCCCTCCAGCCGCGGCAGACGCTCCAGCCGCGGCAGCCGCTCCAGCCGCTCCAGCCGCGGCAGCCGCTCCAGCCCCTCCAGCCTCGCCAGCCTCTCCATCCGCGGCAGCCGCTCCAGCCGCGGCAGCCGCTCCAGCCGCTCCAACCGCGGCAGCCGCTCCAGCCGCTACCGAGTGGAGCGGCTGCCACGGCTGGAGGGCTACCGCGGCTGGAGCGGCTGCCGCGGCTGGAGCAGTGCAGTGAGTCCAGGGAGTGCAAAGGCACCAGTGGGGATGGAGTGCAGTGAGTCCAAAGACTTCACTGTCACCACTGGGAATGCAGTGCAGTGAGTCCAGGGAGTGCACTTGCACCACTGGGGATGCAGTGCAGTGACTCCAGTGAGTGCACTGACACCACTGGGGATGCACTTCAGTCAGTCCAGTGAGTGTACTGGCACCACTGGGGATGCACTGCAGTGAGTCAAGAGAGTGCACTGGCACCACTGGGGATGCAGTGCAGTGAGTCCAGAGAGTGCACTGGCACCACTGGGGATGCCCTGCAGTGAGTCCTGAGAGCGCACTGGCACCACTGGGGATGCAGTGCAGTGAGTCCAGAGAGCGCACTGGCACCAGTGGGAATGCGGTGCAGTGAGTCCAGAGAGTGCAATGGCACCACTGGGGATGCACTGCAGTGAGTCCAGAGAGTGCACTAGCACCACTGGGGATGCAGAGCAGTGAGTCCAGAGAGTGCACTGGCACCACTGAGAATGCATTTCAGTGAGTCCAGAGAGTGCCGTTCCAGCCTCGGCATCCGCTCCAGCCGAGTCAACCCCGCGGTAGCCCCTCCAGCCGCGGCAGACGCTCCAGCCGCGGCAGCCGCTCCAGCCGCTCCAGCCGCGGCAGCCGCTCCAGCCCCTCCAGCCGCGCCAGCCTCTCCATCCGCGGCAGCCGCTCCAGCCGCGGCAGCCGCTCCAGCCGCTCCAGCCGCGGCAGCCGCTCCAGCCGCTACCGAGTGGAGCGGCTGCCACGGCTGGAGGGCTACCGCGGCTGGAGCGGCTGCCGCGGCTGGAGCAGTGCAGTGAGTCCAGGGAGTGCAAAGGCACCAGTGGGGATGGAGTGCAGTGAGTCCAAAGACTTCAATGTCACCACTGGGAATGCACTTCAGTCAGTCCAGTGAGTGTACTGGCACCACTGGGGATGCACAGCAGTGAGTCCAGAGAGTGCATTGGCACCACTGGGGATGCAGTGCAGTGAGTCCAGAGAGTGCACTGGCACCATTGGAGATGCAGTGCAGTGAGTCCAGAGAGTGCACTGGCACCACTGGGGATGCAGTGCAGTGAGTCCAGAGAGTGCACTGGCACCAGTGGGGATGCAGTGCAGAGTGTCCAGAGAGTGCACTGGCACCACTGGGATGCACTGCAGTGAGTCCAGAGAGTGCTCTGGCACCACTGGAGATGCACTTCAGTGAGTGCAGAGACTGCACTGGCACCACTGGGGATGCAGTGCAGTGAGTCCAGTGAGTGTACTGGCACCACTGGGGATGCACTGCAGTGAGTCCAGAGAGTGCATTGGCACCACTTGGGATGCACTGCAGTGAGTCCAGAGAGTGCACTGGCACCAGTGGGGATGCAGTGCAGTGAGTCCAGAGAGTGCACTGGCTCCACTGAGAATGCACTTCAGTGAGTCCAGAGAGTGCACTGGCACCACTGTGGATGCAGTGCCGTGAGTCCAGCGAATGCACTGGCACCACTGGGGATACGGTGCCGGGAGTCCAGAGAGTGCACTGACACCACTGGGGATGCAGTGCAGTGAGTCCACAGAGTGCACTGACACCAGTGGGAATGCGGTGCAGTGAGTCCAGAGAGTGCACTGGCACCACTGGGGATGCACTGCAGTGAGTCCAGAGTGCACTAGCACCACTGGGGATGCAGAGCAGTGAGTCCAGAGAGTGCACTGGCACCACTGAGAATGCATTTCAGTGAGTCCAGAGAGTGCCGTTCCAGCCTCGGTATCCGCTCCAGCCGAGTCAACCCCGCGGTAGGCCCTCCAGCCGCGGCAGACGCTCCAGCCGCGGCAGCCGCTCCAGCCGCTCCAGCCGCGGCAGCCGCTCCAGCCCCTCCAGCCTCGCCAGCCTCTCCATCCGCGGCAGCCGCTCCAGCCGCGGCAGCCGCTCCAGCCGCTCCAACCGCGGCAGCCGCTCCAGCCGCTACCGAGTGGAGCGGCTGCCACGGCTGGAGGGCTACCGCGGCTGGAGCGGCTGCCGCGGCTGGAGCAGTGCAGTGAGTCCAGGGAGTGCAAAGGCACCAGTGGGGATGGAGTGCAGTGAGTCCAAAGACTTCACTGTCACCACTGGGAATGCAGTGCAGTGAGTCCAGGGAGTGCACTTGCACCACTGGGGATGCAGTGCAGTGACTCCAGTGAGTGCACTGACACCACTGGGGATGCACTTCAGTCAGTCCAGTGAGTGTACTGGCACCACTGGGGATGCACTGCAGTGAGTCAAGAGAGTGCACTGGCACCACTGGGGATGCACTGCAGTGAGTCCAGAGAGTGCACTGGCACCACTGAGAATGCATTTCAGTGAGTCCAGAGAGTGCCGTTCCAGCCTCGGCATCCGCTCCAGCCGAGTCAACCCCGCGGTAGCCCCTCCAGCCGCGGCAGACGCTCCAGCCGCGGCAGCCGCTCCAGCCGCTCCAGCCGCGGCAGCCGCTCCAGCCCCTCCAGCCGCGCCAGCCTCTCCAGCCGCGGCAGCCGCTCCAGCCGCGGTAGCCCTCCAGCCGTGGCAGCCGCTCCACTCGGTAGCGTCTGGAGCGGCTGCCGCGGCTGGAGCGGCTGGAGCGGCTGCCGCGACTGGAGCGGCTGCCGCGGTTGGAGCGGCTGCCGCGGCTGGAGCGGCTGGAGCGGATGCCGCGGCTGGAGCGGCTGGAGCGGCTGCCGCGGCTGGAGCGGCTGGCGCGGCTGGAGGAGCTACCGCGGCTGGAGCGGTTAACGCGGCTGGAGCGGATGCCGAGGCTGGAGCGGATGCCGCGGCTGGTGCGCCTGGAGAGGCTGCCGCGGCTGGAGCAGTGCAGTGAGTCCAGAGAGTGCACTGGCACCATTGGGGATGCAGTGCAGTGAGTCCAGAGAGTGCACTGGCAGGACTGGGGATGCAGTGCAGTGAGTCCAGAGAGTGCACTGGCACCACTGAGGATGCAATGCAAAGAGTCCAGAGAGTGCACTGGCACCAATGGGCATGCAGTGCTGTGAGTCCAGAGAGTGCACTGGCACCACTGGGGATGCACTTCAGTCAGTCCAGTGAGTGTACTGGCACCACTGGGGATGCACTGCAGTGAGTCAAGAGAGTGCACTGGCAGGACTGGGGATGCAGTGCAGTGAGTCCAGAGAGTGCACTGGCACCACTGGGGATGCCCTGCAGTGAGTCCTGAGAGCGCACTGGCACCACTGGGGATGCAGTGCAGTGAGTCCAGAGAGCGCACTGGCACCAGTGGGAATGCGGTGCAGTGAGTCCAGAGAGTGCAATGGCACCACTGGGGATGCACTGCAGTGAGTCCAGAGAGTGCACTAGCACCACTGGGGATGCAGAGCAGTGAGTCCAGAGAGTGCACTGGCACCACTGAGAATGCATTTCAGTGAGTCCAGAGAGTGCCGTTCCAGCCTCGGCATCCGCTCCAGCCGAGTCAACCCCGCGGTAGCCCCTCCAGCCGCGGCAGACGCTCCAGCCGCGGCAGCCGCTCCAGCCGCTCCAGCCGCGGCAGCCGCTCCAGCCGCTACCGAGTGGAGCGGCTGCCACGGCTGGAGGGCTACCGCGGCTGGAGCGGCTGCCGCGGCTGGAGCAGTGCAGTGAGTCCAGGGAGTGCAAAGGCACCAGTGGGGATGGAGTGCAGTGAGTCCAAAGACTTCAATGTCACCACTGGGAATGCACTTCAGTCAGTCCAGTGAGTGTACTGGCACCACTGGGGATGCACAGCAGTGAGTCCAGAGAGTGCATTGGCACCACTGGGGATGCAGTGCAGTGAGTCCAGAGAGTGCACTGGCACCATTGGAGATGCAGTGCAGTGAGTCCAGAGAGTGCACTGGCACCACTGGGGATGCAGTGCAGTGAGTCCAGAGAGTGCACTGGCACCAGTGGGGATGCAGTGCAGAGTGTCCAGAGAGTGCACTGGCACCACAGGTGATGCACTGCAGTGAGTCCAGAGAGTGCTCTGGCACCACTGGAGATGCACTTCAGTGAGTGCAGAGACTGCACTGGCACCACTGGGGATGCAGTGCAGTGAGTCCAGTGAGTGTACTGGCACCACTGGGGATGCACTGCAGTGAGTCCAGAGAGTGCATTGGCACCACTTGGGATGCACTGCAGTGAGTCCAGAGAGTGCACTGGCACCACTGGGGATGCAGTGCAGTGAGTCCAGAGAGTGCACTGGCTCCACTGAGAATGCACTTCAGTGAGTCCAGAGAGTGCACTGGCACCACTGTGGATGCAGTGCCGTGAGTCCAGCGAATGCACTGGCACCACTGGGGATACGGTGCCGGGAGTCCAGAGAGTGCACTGACACCACTGGGGATGCAGTGCAGTGAGTCCACAGAGTGCACTGACACCAGTGGGAATGCGGTGCAGTGAGTCCAGAGAGTGCACTGGCACCACTGGGGATGCACTGCAGTGAGTCCAGAGTGCACTAGCACCACTGGGGATGCAGAGCAGTGAGTCCAGAGAGTGCACTGGCACCACTGAGAATGCATTTCAGTGAGTCCAGAGAGTGCCGTTCCAGCCTCGGTATCCGCTCCAGCCGAGTCAACCCCGCGGTAGGCCCTCCAGCCGCGGCAGACGCTCCAGCCGCGGCAGCCGCTCCAGCCGCTCCAGCCGCGGCAGCCGCTCCAGCCCCTCCAGCCTCGCCAGCCTCTCCATCCGCGGCAGCCGCTCCAGCCGCGGCAGCCGCTCCAGCCGCTCCAACCGCGGCAGCCGCTCCAGCCGCTACCGAGTGGAGCGGCTGCCACGGCTGGAGGGCTACCGCGGCTGGAGCGGCTGCCGCGGCTGGAGCAGTGCAGTGAGTCCAGGGAGTGCAAAGGCACCAGTGGGGATGGAGTGCAGTGAGTCCAAAGACTTCACTGTCACCACTGGGAATGCAGTGCAGTGAGTCCAGGGAGTGCACTTGCACCACTGGGGATGCAGTGCAGTGACTCCAGTGAGTGCACTGACACCACTGGGGATGCACTTCAGTCAGTCCAGTGAGTGTACTGGCACCACTGGGGATGCACTGCAGTGAGTCAAGAGAGTGCACTGGCAGGACTGGGGATGCAGTGCAGTGAGTCCAGAGAGTGCACTGGCACCACTGGGGATGCCCTGCAGTGAGTCCTGAGAGCGCACTGGCACCACTGGGGATGCAGTGCAGTGAGTCCAGAGAGCGCACTGGCACCAGTGGGAATGCGGTGCAGTGAGTCCAGAGAGTGCAATGGCACCACTGGGGATGCACTGCAGTGAGTCCAGAGAGTGCACTAGCACCACTGGGGATGCAGAGCAGTGAGTCCAGAGAGTGCACTGGCACCACTGAGAATGCATTTCAGTGAGTCCAGAGAGTGCCGTTCCAGCCTCGGCATCCGCTCCAGCCGAGTCAACCCCGCGGTAGCCCCTCCAGCCGCGGCAGACGCTCCAGCCGCGGCAGCCGCTCCAGCCGCTCCAGCCGCGGCAGCCGCTCCAGCCCCTCCAGCCGCGCCAGCCTCTCCATCCGCGGCAGCCGCTCCAGCCGCGGCAGCCGCTCCAGCCGCTCCAGCCGCGGCAGCCGCTCCAGCCGCTACCGAGTGGAGCGGCTGCCACGGCTGGAGGGCTACCGCGGCTGGAGCGGCTGCCGCGGCTGGAGCAGTGCAGTGAGTCCAGGGAGTGCAAAGGCACCAGTGGGGATGGAGTGCAGTGAGTCCAAAGACTTCAATGTCACCACTGGGAATGCACTTCAGTCAGTCCAGTGAGTGTACTGGCACCACTGGGGATGCACAGCAGTGAGTCCAGAGAGTGCATTGGCACCACTGGGGATGCAGTGCAGTGAGTCCAGAGAGTGCACTGGCACCATTGGAGATGCAGTGCAGTGAGTCCAGAGAGTGCACTGGCACCACTGGGGATGCAGTGCAGTGAGTCCAGAGAGTGCACTGGCACCAGTGGGGATGCAGTGCAGAGTGTCCAGAGAGTGCACTGGCACCACAGGTGATGCACTGCAGTGAGTCCAGAGAGTGCTCTGGCACCACTGGAGATGCACTTCAGTGAGTGCAGAGACTGCACTGGCACCACTGGGGATGCAGTGCAGTGAGTCCAGTGAGTGTACTGGCACCACTGGGGATGCACTGCAGTGAGTCCAGAGAGTGCATTGGCACCACTTGGGATGCACTGCAGTGAGTCCAGAGAGTGCACTGGCACCACTGGGGATGCAGTGCAGTGAGTCCAGAGAGTGCACTGGCTCCACTGAGAATGCACTTCAGTGAGTCCAGAGAGTGCACTGGCACCACTGTGGATGCAGTGCCGTGAGTCCAGCGAATGCACTGGCACCACTGGGGATACGGTGCCGGGAGTCCAGAGAGTGCACTGACACCACTGGGGATGCAGTGCAGTGAGTCCACAGAGTGCACTGACACCAGTGGGAATGCGGTGCAGTGAGTCCAGAGAGTGCACTGGCACCACTGGGGATGCACTGCAGTGAGTCCAGAGTGCACTAGCACCACTGGGGATGCAGAGCAGTGAGTCCAGAGAGTGCACTGGCACCACTGAGAATGCATTTCAGTGAGTCCAGAGAGTGCCGTTCCAGCCTCGGTATCCGCTCCAGCCGAGTCAACCCCGCGGTAGGCCCTCCAGCCGCGGCAGACGCTCCAGCCGCGGCAGCCGCTCCAGCCGCTCCAGCCGCGGCAGCCGCTCCAGCCCCTCCAGCCTCGCCAGCCTCTCCATCCGCGGCAGCCGCTCCAGCCGCGGCAGCCGCTCCAGCCGCTCCAACCGCGGCAGCCGCTCCAGCCGCTACCGAGTGGAGCGGCTGCCACGGCTGGAGGGCTACCGCGGCTGGAGCGGCTGCCGCGGCTGGAGCAGTGCAGTGAGTCCAGGGAGTGCAAAGGCACCAGTGGGGATGGAGTGCAGTGAGTCCAAAGACTTCACTGTCACCACTGGGAATGCAGTGCAGTGAGTCCAGGGAGTGCACTTGCACCACTGGGGATGCAGTGCAGTGACTCCAGTGAGTGCACTGACACCACTGGGGATGCACTTCAGTCAGTCCAGTGAGTGTACTGGCACCACTGGGGATGCACTGCAGTGAGTCAAGAGAGTGCACTGGCAGGACTGGGGATGCAGTGCAGTGAGTCCAGAGAGTGCACTGGCACCACTGGGGATGCCCTGCAGTGAGTCCTGAGAGCGCACTGGCACCACTGGGGATGCAGTGCAGTGAGTCCAGAGAGCGCACTGGCACCAGTGGGAATGCGGTGCAGTGAGTCCAGAGAGTGCAATGGCACCACTGGGGATGCACTGCAGTGAGTCCAGAGAGTGCACTAGCACCACTGGGGATGCAGAGCAGTGAGTCCAGAGAGTGTACTGGCACCACTGAGAATGCATTTCAGTGAGTCCAGAGAGTGCCGTTCCAGCCTCGGCATCCGCTCCAGCCGAGTCAACCCCGCGGTAGCCCCTCCAGCCGCGGCAGACGCTCCAGCCGCGGCAGCCGCTCCAGCCGCTCCAGCCGCGGCAGCCGCTCCAGCCCCTCCAGCCGCGCCAGCCTCTCCATCCGCGGCAGCCGCTCCAGCCGCGGCAGCCGCTCCAGCCGCTCCAGCCGCGGCAGCCGCTCCAGCCGCTACCGAGTGGAGCGGCTGCCGCGGCTGGAGGGCTACCGCGGCTGGAGCGGCTGCCGCGGCTGGAGCAGTGCAGTGAGTCCAGGGAGTGCAAAGGCACCAGTGGGGATGGAGTGCAGTGAGTCCAAAGACTTCAATGTCACCACTGGGAATGCACTTCAGTCAGTCCAGTGAGTGTACTGGCACCACTGGGGATGCACAGCAGTGAGTCCAGAGAGTGCATTGGCACCACTGGGGATGCAGTGCAGTGAGTCCAGAGAGTGCACTGGCACCATTGGAGATGCAGTGCAGTGAGTCCAGAGAGTGCACTGGCACCACTGGGGATGCAGTGCAGTGAGTCCAGAGAGTGCACTGGCACCAGTGGGGATGCAGTGCAGTGAGTCCAGAGAGTGCTCTGGCACCACTGGAGATGCACTTCAGTGAGTGCAGAGACTGCACTGGCACCACTGGGGATGCAGTGCAGTGAGTCCAGTGAGTGTACTGGCACCACTGGGGATGCACTGCAGTGAGTCCAGAGAGTGCATTGGCACCACTTGGGATGCACTGCAGTGAGTCCAGAGAGTGCACTGGCACCACTGGGGATGCAGTGCCGTGAGTCCAGCGAATGCACTGGCACCACTGGGGATACGGTGCCGGGAGTCCAGAGAGTGCACTGACACCACTGGGGATGCAGTGCAGTGAGTCCACAGAGTGCACTGACACCAGTGGGAATGCGGTGCAGTGAGTCCAGAGAGTGCACTGGCACCACTGGGGATGCACTGCAGTGAGTCCAGAGTGCACTAGCACCACTGGGGATGCAGAGCAGTGAGTCCAGAGAGTGCACTGGCACCACTGAGAATGCATTTCAGTGAGTCCAGAGAGTGCCGTTCCAGCCTCGGTATCCGCTCCAGCCGAGTCAACCCCGCGGTAGGCCCTCCAGCCGCGGCAGACGCTCCAGCCGCGGCAGCCGCTCCAGCCGCTCCAGCCGCGGCAGCCGCTCCAGCCCCTCCAGCCTCGCCAGCCTCTCCATCCGCGGCAGCCGCTCCAGCCGCGGCAGCCGCTCCAGCCGCTCCAACCGCGGCAGCCGCTCCAGCCGCTACCGAGTGGAGCGGCTGCCACGGCTGGAGGGCTACCGCGGCTGGAGCGGCTGCCGCGGCTGGAGCAGTGCAGTGAGTCCAGGGAGTGCAAAGGCACCAGTGGGGATGGAGTGCAGTGAGTCCAAAGACTTCACTGTCACCACTGGGAATGCAGTGCAGTGAGTCCAGGGAGTGCACTTGCACCACTGGGGATGCAGTGCAGTGACTCCAGTGAGTGCACTGACACCACTGGGGATGCACTTCAGTCAGTCCAGTGAGTGTACTGGCACCACTGGGGATGCACTGCAGTGAGTCAAGAGAGTGCACTGGCAGGACTGGGGATGCAGTGCAGTGAGTCCAGAGAGTGCACTGGCACCACTGGGGATGCCCTGCAGTGAGTCCTGAGAGCGCACTGGCACCACTGGGGATGCAGTGCAGTGAGTCCAGAGAGCGCACTGGCACCAGTGGGAATGCGGTGCAGTGAGTCCAGAGAGTGCAATGGCACCACTGGGGATGCACTGCAGTGAGTCCAGAGAGTGCACTAGCACCACTGGGGATGCAGAGCAGTGAGTCCAGAGAGTGCACTGGCACCACTGAGAATGCATTTCAGTGAGTCCAGAGAGTGCCGTTCCAGCCTCGGCATCCGCTCCAGCCGAGTCAACCCCGCGGTAGCCCCTCCAGCCGCGGCAGACGCTCCAGCCGCGGCAGCCGCTCCAGCCGCTCCAGCCGCGGCAGCCGCTCCAGCCCCTCCAGCCGCGCCAGCCTCTCCATCCGCGGCAGCCGCTCCAGCCGCGGCAGCCGCTCCAGCCGCTCCAGCCGCGGCAGCCGCTCAGCCGCTACCGAGTGGAGCGGCTGCCACGGCTGGAGGGCTACCGCGGCTGGAGCGGCTGCCGCGGCTGGAGCAGTGCAGTGAGTCCAGGGAGTGCAAAGGCACCAGTGGGGATGGAGTGCAGTGAGTCCAAAGACTTCAATGTCACCACTGGGAATGCACTTCAGTCAGTCCAGTGAGTGTACTGGCACCACTGGGGATGCACAGCAGTGAGTCCAGAGAGTGCATTGGCACCACTGGTGATGCAGTGCAGTGAGTCCAGAGAGTGCACTGGCACCATTGGAGATGCAGTGCAGTGAGTCCAGAGAGTGCACTGGCACCACTGGGGATGCAGTGCAGTGAGTCCAGAGAGTGCACTGGCACCAGTGGGGATGCAGTGCAGTGAGTCCAGAGAGTGCACTGGCACCAGTGGGGATTCAGTGCAGTGAGTCCAGAGAGTGCTCTGGCACCACTGGAGATGCACTTCAGTGAGTGCAGAGACTGCACTGGCACCACTGGGGATGCAGTGCAGTGAGTCCAGTGAGTGTACTGGCACCACTGGGGATGCACTGCAGTGAGTCCAGAGAGTGCATTGGCACCACTTGGGATGCACTGCAGTGAGTCCAGAGAGTGCACTGGCACCAGTGGGGATGCAGTGCAGTGAGTCCAGAGAGTGCACTGGCACCATTGGAGATGCAGTGCAGTGAGTCCAGAGAGTGCACTGGCACCACTGGGGATGCAGTGCAGTGAGTCCAGAGAGTGCACTGGCACCACTGGGGATGCAGTGCAGTGAGTCCAGAGAGTGCACTGGCACCACTGGGGATGCAGTGCAGTGAGTCCAGAGAGTGCACTGACACCAGTGGGAATGCGGTGCAGTGAGTCCAGAGAGTGCACTGGCACCACTGGGGATGCACTGCAGTGAGTCCAGAGAGTGCACTGGCTCCACTGAGAATGCACTTCAGTGAGTCCAGAGAGTGCACTGGCTCCACTGAGAATGCACTTCAGTGAGTCCAGAGAGTGCACTGGCACCACTGTGGATGCAGTGCAGTGAGTCCAGCGAATGCACTGGCACCACTGGGGATACGGTGCCGGGAGTCCAGAGAGTGCACTGACACCACTGGGGATGCAGTGCAGTGAGTCCACAGAGTGCACTGACACCAGTGGGAATGCGGTGCAGTGAGTCCAGAGAGTGCACTGGCACCACTGGGGATGCACTGCAGTGAGTCCAGAGTGCACTAGCACCACTGGGGATGCAGAGCAGTGAGTCCAGAGAGTGCACTGGCACCATTGGAGATGCAGTGCAGTGAGTCCAGAGAGTGCACTGGCACCATTGGAGATGCAGTGCAGTGAGTCCAGAGAGTGCACTGGCACCACTGGGGATGCAGTGCAGTGAGTCCAGAGAGTGCACTGGCACCACTGGGGATGCAGTGCAGTGAGTCCAGAGAGTGCACTGACACCAGTGGGAATGCGGTGCAGTGAGTCCAGAGAGTGCACTGGCACCACTGGGGATGCACTGCAGTGAGTCCAGAGAGTGCACTGGCTCCACTGAGAATGCACTTCAGTGAGTCCAGAGAGTGCACTGGCTCCACTGAGAATGCACTTCAGTGAGTCCAGAGAGTGCACTGGCACCACTGTGGATGCAGTGCAGTGAGTCCAGCGAATGCACTGGCACCACTGGGGATACGGTGCCGGGAGTCCAGAGAGTGCACTGACACCACTGGGGATGCAGTGCAGTGAGTCCACAGAGTGCACTGACACCAGTGGGAATGCGGTGCAGTGAGTCCAGAGAGTGCACTGGCACCACTGGGGATGCACTGCAGTGAGTCCAGAGTGCACTAGCACCACTGGGGATGCAGAGCAGTGAGTCCAGAGAGTGCACTGGCACCACTGAGAATGCATTTCAGTGAGTCCAGAGAGTGCCGTTCCAGCCTCGGTATCCGCTCCAGCCGAGTCAACCCCGCGGTAGGCCCTCCAGCCGCGGCAGACGCTCCAGCCGCGGCAGCCGCTCCAGCCGCTCCAGCCGCGGCAGCCGCTCCAGCCCCTCCAGCCGCGCCAGCCTCTCCATCCGCGGCAGCCGCTCCAGCCGCGGCAGCCGCTCCAGCCGCTCCAGCCGCGGCAGCCGCTCCAGCCGCTACCGAGTGGAGCGGCTGCCACGGCTGGAGGGCTACCGCGGCTGGAGCGGCTGCCGCGGCTGGAGCAGTGCAGTGAGTCCAGGGAGTGCAAAGGCACCAGTGGGGATGGAGTGCAGTGAGTCCAAAGACTTCAATGTCACCACTGGGAATGCACTTCAGTCAGTCCAGTGAGTGTACTGGCACCACTGGGGATGCACAGCAGTGAGTCCAGAGAGTGCATTGGCACCACTGGGGATGCAGTGCAGTGAGTCCAGAGAGTGCACTGGCACCATTGGAGATGCAGTGCAGTGAGTCCAGAGAGTGCACTGGCACCACTGGGGATGCAGTGCAGTGAGTCCAGAGAGTGCACTGGCACCAGTGGGGATGCAGTGCAGAGTGTCCAGAGAGTGCACTGGCACCACTGGGATGCACTGCAGTGAGTCCAGAGAGTGCTCTGGCACCACTGGAGATGCACTTCAGTGAGTGCAGAGACTGCACTGGCACCACTGGGGATGCAGTGCAGTGAGTCCAGTGAGTGTACTGGCACCACTGGGGATGCACTGCAGTGAGTCCAGAGAGTGCATTGGCACCACTTGGGATGCACTGCAGTGAGTCCAGAGAGTGCACTGGCACCACTGGGGATGCAGTGCAGTGAGTCCAGAGAGTGCACTGGCTCCACTGAGAATGCACTTCAGTGAGTCCAGAGAGTGCACTGGCACCACTGTGGATGCAGTGCCGTGAGTCCAGCGAATGCACTGGCACCACTGGGGATACGGTGCCGGGAGTCCAGAGAGTGCACTGACACCACTGGGGATGCAGTGCAGTGAGTCCACAGAGTGCACTGACACCAGTGGGAATGCGGTGCAGTGAGTCCAGAGAGTGCACTGGCACCACTGGGGATGCACTGCAGTGAGTCCAGAGTGCACTAGCACCACTGGGGATGCAGAGCAGTGAGTCCAGAGAGTGCACTGGCACCACTGAGAATGCATTTCAGTGAGTCCAGAGAGTGCCGTTCCAGCCTCGGTATCCGCTCCAGCCGAGTCAACCCCGCGGTAGGCCCTCCAGCCGCGGCAGACGCTCCAGCCGCGGCAGCCGCTCCAGCCGCTCCAGCCGCGGCAGCCGCTCCAGCCCCTCCAGCCTCGCCAGCCTCTCCATCCGCGGCAGCCGCTCCAGCCGCGGCAGCCGCTCCAGCCGCTCCAACCGCGGCAGCCGCTCCAGCCGCTACCGAGTGGAGCGGCTGCCACGGCTGGAGGGCTACCGCGGCTGGAGCGGCTGCCGCGGCTGGAGCAGTGCAGTGAGTCCAGGGAGTGCAAAGGCACCAGTGGGGATGGAGTGCAGTGAGTCCAAAGACTTCACTGTCACCACTGGGAATGCAGTGCAGTGAGTCCAGGGAGTGCACTTGCACCACTGGGGATGCAGTGCAGTGACTCCAGTGAGTGCACTGACACCACTGGGGATGCACTTCAGTCAGTCCAGTGAGTGTACTGGCACCACTGGGGATGCACTGCAGTGAGTCAAGAGAGTGCACTGGCAGGACTGGGGATGCAGTGCAGTGAGTCCAGAGAGTGCACTGGCACCACTGGGGATGCACTGCAGTGAGTCCAGAGAGTGCACTGGCACCACTGAGAATGCATTTCAGTGAGTCCAGAGAGTGCCGTTCCAGCCTCGGCATCCGCTCCAGCCGAGTCAACCCCGCGGTAGCCCCTCCAGCCGCGGCAGACGCTCCAGCCGCGGCAGCCGCTCCAGCCGCTCCAGCCGCGGCAGCCGCTCCAGCCCCTCCAGCCGCGCCAGCCTCTCCAGCCGCGGCAGCCGCTCCAGCCGCGGTAGCCCTCCAGCCGTGGCAGCCGCTCCACTCGGTAGCGGCTGGAGCGGCTGCCGCGGCTGGAGCGGCTGGAGCGGCTGCCGCGACTGGAGCGGCTGCCGCGGTTGGAGCGGCTGCCGCGGCTGGAGCGGCTGGAGCGGATGCCGCGGCTGGAGCGGCTGGAGCGGCTGCCGCGGCTGGAGCGGCTGGCGCGGCTGGAGGAGCTACCGCGGCTGGAGCGGTTAACGCGGCTGGAGCGGATGCCGAGGCTGGAGCGGATGCCGCGGCTGGTGCGCCTGGAGAGGCTGCCGCGGCTGGAGCAGTGCAGTGAGTCCAGAGAGTGCACTGGCACCATTGGGGATGCAGTGCAGTGAGTCCAGAGAGTGCACTGGCAGGACTGGGGATGCAGTGCAGTGAGTCCAGAGAGTGCACTGGCACCACTGAGGATGCAATGCAGTGAGTCCAGAGAGTGCACTGGCACCAATGGGCATGCAGTGCTGTGAGTCCAGAGAGTGTACTGGCACCACTGGGGATGCACTGCAGTGAGTCAAGAGAGTGCACTGGCAGGACTGGGGATGCAGTGCAGTGAGTCCAGAGAGTGCACTGGCACCACTGGGGATGCCCTGCAGTGAGTCCTGAGAGCGCACTGGCACCACTGGGGATGCAGTGCAGTGAGTCCAGAGAGCGCACTGGCACCAGTGGGAATGCGGTGCAGTGAGTCCAGAGAGTGCAATGGCACCACTGGGGATGCACTGCAGTGAGTCCAGAGAGTGCACTAGCACCACTGGGGATGCAGAGCAGTGAGTCCAGAGAGTGCACTGGCACCACTGAGAATGCATTTCAGTGAGTCCAGAGAGTGCCGTTCCAGCCTCGGCATCCGCTCCAGCCGAGTCAACCCCGCGGTAGCCCCTCCAGCCGCGGCAGACGCTCCAGCCGCGGCAGCCGCTCCAGCCGCTCCAGCCGCGGCAGCCGCTCCAGCCGCTACCGAGTGGAGCGGCTGCCACGGCTGGAGGGCTACCGCGGCTGGAGCGGCTGCCGCGGCTGGAGCAGTGCAGTGAGTCCAGGGAGTGCAAAGGCACCAGTGGGGATGGAGTGCAGTGAGTCCAAAGACTTCAATGTCACCACTGGGAATGCACTTCAGTCAGTCCAGTGAGTGTACTGGCACCACTGGGGATGCACAGCAGTGAGTCCAGAGAGTGCATTGGCACCACTGGGGATGCAGTGCAGTGAGTCCAGAGAGTGCACTGGCACCATTGGAGATGCAGTGCAGTGAGTCCAGAGAGTGCACTGGCACCACTGGGGATGCAGTGCAGTGAGTCCAGAGAGTGCACTGGCACCAGTGGGGATGCAGTGCAGAGTGTCCAGAGAGTGCACTGGCACCACAGGTGATGCACTGCAGTGAGTCCAGAGAGTGCTCTGGCACCACTGGAGATGCACTTCAGTGAGTGCAGAGACTGCACTGGCACCACTGGGGATGCAGTGCAGTGAGTCCAGTGAGTGTACTGGCACCACTGGGGATGCACTGCAGTGAGTCCAGAGAGTGCATTGGCACCACTTGGGATGCACTGCAGTGAGTCCAGAGAGTGCACTGGCACCACTGGGGATGCAGTGCAGTGAGTCCAGAGAGTGCACTGGCTCCACTGAGAATGCACTTCAGTGAGTCCAGAGAGTGCACTGGCACCACTGTGGATGCAGTGCCGTGAGTCCAGCGAATGCACTGGCACCACTGGGGATACGGTGCCGGGAGTCCAGAGAGTGCACTGACACCACTGGGGATGCAGTGCAGTGAGTCCACAGAGTGCACTGACACCAGTGGGAATGCGGTGCAGTGAGTCCAGAGAGTGCACTGGCACCACTGGGGATGCACTGCAGTGAGTCCAGAGTGCACTAGCACCACTGGGGATGCAGAGCAGTGAGTCCAGAGAGTGCACTGGCACCACTGAGAATGCATTTCAGTGAGTCCAGAGAGTGCCGTTCCAGCCTCGGTATCCGCTCCAGCCGAGTCAACCCCGCGGTAGGCCCTCCAGCCGCGGCAGACGCTCCAGCCGCGGCAGCCGCTCCAGCCGCTCCAGCCGCGGCAGCCGCTCCAGCCCCTCCAGCCTCGCCAGCCTCTCCATCCGCGGCAGCCGCTCCAGCCGCGGCAGCCGCTCCAGCCGCTCCAACCGCGGCAGCCGCTCCAGCCGCTACCGAGTGGAGCGGCTGCCACGGCTGGAGGGCTACCGCGGCTGGAGCGGCTGCCGCGGCTGGAGCAGTGCAGTGAGTCCAGGGAGTGCAAAGGCACCAGTGGGGATGGAGTGCAGTGAGTCCAAAGACTTCACTGTCACCACTGGGAATGCAGTGCAGTGAGTCCAGGGAGTGCACTTGCACCACTGGGGATGCAGTGCAGTGACTCCAGTGAGTGCACTGACACCACTGGGGATGCACTGCAGTGAGTCAAGAGAGTGCACTGGCAGGACTGGGGATGCAGTGCAGTGAGTCCAGAGAGTGCACTGGCACCACTGGGGATGCCCTGCAGTGAGTCCTGAGAGTGCACTGGCACCACTGAGAATGCATTTCAGTGAGTCCAGAGAGTGCACTGGCACGACTGAGAATGCATTTCAGTGAGTCCAGAGAGTGCCGTTCCAGCCTCGGCATCCGCTCCAGCCGAGTCAACCCCGCGGTAGCCCCTCCAGCCGCGGCAGACGCTCCAGCCGCGGCAGCCGCTCCAGCCGCTCCAGCCGCGGCAGCCGCTCCAGCCCCTCCAGCCGCGCCAGCCTCTCCAGCCGCGGCAGCCGCTCCAGCCGCGGTAGCCCTCCAGCCGTGGCAGCCGCTCCACTCGGTAGCGGCTGGAGCGGCTGCCGCGGCTGGAGCGGCTGGAGCGGCTGCCGCGACTGGAGCGGCTGCCGCGGTTGGAGCGGCTGCCGCGGCTGGAGCGGCTGGAGCGGATGCCGCGGCTGGAGCGGCTGGAGCGGCTGCCGCGGCTGGAGCGGCTGGCGCGGCTGGAGGAGCTACCGCGGCTGGAGCGGTTAACGCGGCTGGAGCGGATGCCGAGGCTGGAGCGGATGCCGCGGCTGGTGCGCCTGGAGAGGCTGCCGCGGCTGGAGCAGTGCAGTGAGTCCAGAGAGTGCACTGGCACCATTGGGGATGCAGTGCAGTGAGTCCAGAGAGTGCACTGGCAGGACTGGGGATGCAGTGCAGTGAGTCCAGAGAGTGCACTGGCACCACTGAGGATGCAATGCAGTGAGTCCAGAGAGTGCACTGGCACCACTGGGCATGCAGTGCTGTGAGTCCAGAGAGTGCACTGGCACCACTGGGGATGCACTTCAGTCAGTCCAGTGAGTGTACTGGCACCACTGGGGATGCAGTGCAGTGAGTCCAGAGAGTGCACTGGCACCACTGGGGATGCCCTGCAGTGAGTCCTGAGAGCGCACTGGCACCACTGGGGATGCAGTGCAGTGAGTCCAGAGAGCGCACTGGCACCAGTGGGAATGCGGTGCAGTGAGTCCAGAGAGTGCAATGGCACCACTGGGGATGCACTGCAGTGAGTCCAGAGAGTGCACTAGCACCACTGGGGATGCAGAGCAGTGAGTCCAGAGAGTGCACTGGCACCACTGAGAATGCATTTCAGTGAGTCCAGAGAGTGCCGTTCCAGCCTCGGCATCCGCTCCAGCCGAGTCAACCCCGCGGTAGCCCCTCCAGCCGCGGCAGACGCTCCAGCCGCGGCAGCCGCTCCAGCCGCTCCAGCCGCGGCAGCCGCTCCAGCCCCTCCAGCCGCGCCAGCCTCTCCATCCGCGGCAGCCGCTCCAGCCGCGGCAGCCGCTCCAGCCGCGGCAGCCGCTCCAGCCGCTACCGAGTGGAGCGGCTGCCACGGCTGGAGGGCTACCGCGGCTGGAGCGGCTGCCGCGGCTGGAGCAGTGCAGTGAGTCCAGGGAGTGCAAAGGCACCAGTGGGGATGGAGTGCAGTGAGTCCAAAGACTTCAATGTCACCACTGGGAATGCACTTCAGTCAGTCCAGTGAGTGTACTGGCACCACTGGGGATGCACAGCAGTGAGTCCAGAGAGTGCATTGGCACCACTGGGGATGCAGTGCAGTGAGTCCAGAGAGTGCACTGGCACCATTGGAGATGCAGTGCAGTGAGTCCAGAGAGTGCACTGGCACCACTGGGGATGCAGTGCAGTGAGTCCAGAGAGTGCACTGGCACCAGTGGGGATGCAGTGCAGAGTGTCCAGAGAGTGCACTGGCACCACAGGTGATGCACTGCAGTGAGTCCAGAGAGTGCTCTGGCACCACTGGAGATGCACTTCAGTGAGTGCAGAGACTGCACTGGCACCACTGGGGATGCAGTGCAGTGAGTCCAGTGAGTGTACTGGCACCACTGGGGATGCACTGCAGTGAGTCCAGAGAGTGCATTGGCACCACTTGGGATGCACTGCAGTGAGTCCAGAGAGTGCACTGGCACCACTGGGGATGCAGTGCAGTGAGTCCAGAGAGTGCACTGGCTCCACTGAGAATGCACTTCAGTGAGTCCAGAGAGTGCACTGGCACCACTGTGGATGCAGTGCCGTGAGTCCAGCGAATGCACTGGCACCACTGGGGATACGGTGCCGGGAGTCCAGAGAGTGCACTGACACCACTGGGGATGCAGTGCAGTGAGTCCACAGAGTGCACTGACACCAGTGGGAATGCGGTGCAGTGAGTCCAGAGAGTGCACTGGCACCACTGGGGATGCACTGCAGTGAGTCCAGAGTGCACTAGCACCACTGGGGATGCAGAGCAGTGAGTCCAGAGAGTGCACTGGCACCACTGAGAATGCATTTCAGTGAGTCCAGAGAGTGCCGTTCCAGCCTCGGTATCCGCTCCAGCCGAGTCAACCCCGCGGTAGGCCCTCCAGCCGCGGCAGACGCTCCAGCCGCGGCAGCCGCTCCAGCCGCTCCAGCCGCGGCAGCCGCTCCAGCCCCTCCAGCCTCGCCAGCCTCTCCATCCGCGGCAGCCGCTCCAGCCGCGGCAGCCGCTCCAGCCGCTCCAACCGCGGCAGCCGCTCCAGCCGCTACCGAGTGGAGCGGCTGCCACGGCTGGAGGGCTACCGCGGCTGGAGCGGCTGCCGCGGCTGGAGCAGTGCAGTGAGTCCAGGGAGTGCAAAGGCACCAGTGGGGATGGAGTGCAGTGAGTCCAAAGACTTCACTGTCACCACTGGGAATGCAGTGCAGTGAGTCCAGGGAGTGCACTTGCACCACTGGGGATGCAGTGCAGTGACTCCAGTGAGTGCACTGACACCACTGGGGATGCACTTCAGTCAGTCCAGTGAGTGTACTGGCACCACTGGGGATGCACTGCAGTGAGTCAAGAGAGTGCACTGGCAGGACTGGGGATGCAGTGCAGTGAGTCCAGAGAGTGCACTGGCACCACTGGGGATGCCCTGCAGTGAGTCCTGAGAGCGCACTGGCACCACTGGGGATGCAGTGCAGTGAGTCCAGAGAGCGCACTGGCACCAGTGGGAATGCGGTGCAGTGAGTCCAGAGAGTGCAATGGCACCACTGGGGATGCACTGCAGTGAGTCCAGAGAGTGCACTAGCACCACTGGGGATGCAGAGCAGTGAGTCCAGAGAGTGCACTGGCACGACTGAGAATGCATTTCAGTGAGTCCAGAGAGTGCCGTTCCAGCCTCGGCATCCGCTCCAGCCGAGTCAACCCCGCGGTAGCCCCTCCAGCCGCGGCAGACGCTCCAGCCGCGGCAGCCGCTCCAGCCCCTCCAGCCGCGCCAGCCTCTCCATCCGCGGCAGCCGCTCCAGCCGCGGCAGCCGCTCCAGCCGCTCCAGCCGCGGCAGCCGCTCCAGCCGCTACCGAGTGGAGCGGCTGCCACGGCTGGAGGGCTACCGCGGCTGGAGCGGCTGCCGCGGCTGGAGCAGTGCAGTGAGTCCAGGGAGTGCAAAGGCACCAGTGGGGATGGAGTGCAGTGAGTCCAAAGACTTCAATGTCACCACTGGGAATGCACTTCAGTCAGTCCAGTGAGTGTACTGGCACCACTGGGGATGCACAGCAGTGAGTCCAGAGAGTGCATTGGCACCACTGGGGATGCAGTGCAGTGAGTCCAGAGAGTGCACTGGCACCATTGGAGATGCAGTGCAGTGAGTCCAGAGAGTGCACTGGCACCACTGGGGATGCAGTGCAGTGAGTCCAGAGAGTGCACTGGCACCAGTGGGGATGCAGTGCAGAGTGTCCAGAGAGTGCACTGGCACCACTGGGATGCACTGCAGTGAGTCCAGAGAGTGCTCTGGCACCACTGGAGATGCACTTCAGTGAGTGCAGAGACTGCACTGGCACCACTGGGGATGCAGTGCAGTGAGTCCAGTGAGTGTACTGGCACCACTGGGGATGCACTGCAGTGAATCCAGAGAGTGCATTGGCACCACTTGGGATGCACTGCAGTGAGTCCAGAGAGTGCACTGGCACCACTGGGGATGCAGTGCAGTGAGTCCAGAGAGTGCACTGGCTCCACTGAGAATGCACTTCAGTGAGTCCAGAGAGCGAACTGGCACCACTGTGGATGCAGTGCCGTGAGTCCAGCGAATGCACTGGCACCACTGGGGATACGGTGCCGGGAGTCCAGAGAGTGCACTGACACCACTGGGGATGCAGTGCAGTGAGTCCACAGAGTGCACTGACACCAGTGGGAATGCGGTGCAGTGAGTCCAGAGAGTGCACTGGCACCACTGGGGATGCACTGCAGTGAGTCCAGAGTGCACTAGCACCACTGGGGATGCAGAGCAGTGAGTCCAGAGAGTGCACTGGCACCACTGAGAATGCATTTCAGTGAGTCCAGAGAGTGCCGTTCCAGCCTCGGTATCCGCTCCAGCCGAGTCAACCCCGCGGTAGGCCCTCCAGCCGCGGCAGACGCTCCAGCCGCGGCAGCCGCTCCAGCCGCTCCAGCCGCGGCAGCCGCTCCAGCCCCTCCAGCCTCGCCAGCCTCTCCATCCGCGGCAGCCGCTCCAGCCGCGGCAGCCGCTCCAGCCGCTCCAACCGCGGCAGCCGCTCCAGCCGCTACCGAGTGGAGCGGCTGCCACGGCTGGAGGGCTACCGCGGCTGGAGCGGCTGCCGCGGCTGGAGCAGTGCAGTGAGTCCAGGGAGTGCAAAGGCACCAGTGGGGATGGAGTGCAGTGAGTCCAAAGACTTCACTGTCACCACTGGGAATGCAGTGCAGTGAGTCCAGGGAGTGCACTTGCACCACTGGGGATGCAGTGCAGTGACTCCAGTGAGTGCACTGACACCACTGGGGATGCACTTCAGTCAGTCCAGTGAGTGTACTGGCACCACTGGGGATGCACTGCAGTGAGTCAAGAGAGTGCACTGGCAGGACTGGGGATGCAGTGCAGTGAGTCCAGAGAGTGCACTGGCACCACTGGGGATGCCCTGCAGTGAGTCCTGAGAGCGCACTGGCACCACTGGGGATGCAGTGCAGTGAGTCCAGAGAGCGCACTGGCACCAGTGGGAATGCGGTGCAGTGAGTCCAGAGAGTGCAATGGCACCACTGGGGATGCACTGCAGTGAGTCCAGAGAGTGCACTAGCACCACTGGGGATGCAGAGCAGTGAGTCCAGAGAGTGCACTGGCACCACTGAGAATGCATTTCAGTGAGTCCAGAGAGTGCCGTTCCAGCCTCGGCATCCGCTCCAGCCGAGTCAACCCCGCGGTAGCCCCTCCAGCCGCGGCAGACGCTCCAGCCGCGGCAGCCGCTCCAGCCGCTCCAGCCGCGGCAGCCGCTCCAGCCCCTCCAGCCGCGCCAGCCTCTCCATCCGCGGCAGCCGCTCCAGCCGCGGCAGCCGCTCCAGCCGCTCCAGCCGCGGCAGCCGCTCCAGCCGCTACCGAGTGGAGCGGCTGCCACGGCTGGAGGGCTACCGCGGCTGGAGCGGCTGCCGCGGCTGGAGCAGTGCAGTGAGTCCAGGGAGTGCAAAGGCACCAGTGGGGATGGAGTGCAGTGAGTCCAAAGACTTCAATGTCACCACTGGGAATGCACTTCAGTCAGTCCAGTGAGTGTACTGGCACCACTGGGGATGCACAGCAGTGAGTCCAGAGAGTGCATTGGCACCACTGGGGATGCAGTGCAGTGAGTCCAGAGAGTGCACTGGCACCATTGGAGATGCAGTGCAGTGAGTCCAGAGAGTGCACTGGCACCACTGGGGATGCAGTGCAGTGAGTCCAGAGAGTGCACTGGCACCAGTGGGGATGCAGTGCAGAGTGTCCAGAGAGTGCACTGGCACCACTGGGATGCACTGCAGTGAGTCCAGAGAGTGCTCTGGCACCACTGGAGATGCACTTCAGTGAGTGCAGAGACTGCACTGGCACCACTGGGGATGCAGTGCAGTGAGTCCAGTGAGTGTACTGGCACCACTGGGGATGCACTGCAGTGAGTCCAGAGAGTGCATTGGCACCACTTGGGATGCACTGCAGTGAGTCCAGAGAGTGCACTGGCACCAGTGGGGATGCAGTGCAGTGAGTCCAGAGAGTGCACTGGCTCCACTGAGAATGCACTTCAGTGAGTCCAGAGAGTGCACTGGCACCACTGTGGATGCAGTGCCGTGAGTCCAGCGAATGCACTGGCACCACTGGGGATACGGTGCCGGGAGTCCAGAGAGTGCACTGACACCACTGGGGATGCAGTGCAGTGAGTCCACAGAGTGCACTGACACCAGTGGGAATGCGGTGCAGTGAGTCCAGAGAGTGCACTGGCACCACTGGGGATGCACTGCAGTGAGTCCAGAGTGCACTAGCACCACTGGGGATGCAGAGCAGTGAGTCCAGAGAGTGCACTGGCACCACTGAGAATGCATTTCAGTGAGTCCAGAGAGTGCCGTTCCAGCCTCGGTATCCGCTCCAGCCGAGTCAACCCCGCGGTAGGCCCTCCAGCCGCGGCAGACGCTCCAGCCGCGGCAGCCGCTCCAGCCGCTCCAGCCGCGGCAGCCGCTCCAGCCCCTCCAGCCTCGCCAGCCTCTCCATCCGCGGCAGCCGCTCCAGCCGCGGCAGCCGCTCCAGCCGCTCCAACCGCGGCAGCCGCTCCAGCCGCTACCGAGTGGAGCGGCTGCCACGGCTGGAGGGCTACCGCGGCTGGAGCGGCTGCCGCGGCTGGAGCAGTGCAGTGAGTCCAGGGAGTGCAAAGGCACCAGTGGGGATGGAGTGCAGTGAGTCCAAAGACTTCACTGTCACCACTGGGAATGCAGTGCAGTGAGTCCAGGGAGTGCACTTGCACCACTGGGGATGCAGTGCAGTGACTCCAGTGAGTGCACTGACACCACTGGGGATGCACTTCAGTCAGTCCAGTGAGTGTACTGGCACCACTGGGGATGCACTGCAGTGAGTCAAGAGAGTGCACTGGCAGGACTGGGGATGCAGTGCAGTGAGTCCAGAGAGTGCACTGGCACCACTGGGGATGCACTGCAGTGAGTCCAGAGAGTGCACTGGCACCACTGAGAATGCATTTCAGTGAGTCCAGAGAGTGCCGTTCCAGCCTCGGCATCCGCTCCAGCCGAGTCAACCCCGCGGTAGCCCCTCCAGCCGCGGCAGACGCTCCAGCCGCGGCAGCCGCTCCAGCCGCTCCAGCCGCGGCAGCCGCTCCAGCCCCTCCAGCCGCGCCAGCCTCTCCAGCCGCGGCAGCCGCTCCAGCCGCGGTAGCCCTCCAGCCGTGGCAGCCGCTCCACTCGGTAGCGGCTGGAGCGGCTGCCGCGGCTGGAGCGGCTGGAGCGGCTGCCGCGACTGGAGCGGCTGCCGCGGTTGGAGCGGCTGCCGCGGCTGGAGCGGCTGGAGCGGATGCCGCGGCTGGAGCGGCTGGAGCGGCTGCCGCGGCTGGAGCGGCTGGCGCGGCTGGAGGAGCTACCGCGGCTGGAGCGGTTAACGCGGCTGGAGCGGATGCCGAGGCTGGAGCGGATGCCGCGGCTGGTGCGCCTGGAGAGGCTGCCGCGGCTGGAGCAGTGCAGTGAGTCCAGAGAGTGCACTGGCACCATTGGGGATGCAGTGCAGTGAGTCCAGAGAGTGCACTGGCAGGACTGGGGATGCAGTGCAGTGAGTCCAGAGAGTGCACTGGCACCACTGAGGATGCAATGCAGTGAGTCCAGAGAGTGCACTGGCACCAATGGGCATGCAGTGCTGTGAGTCCAGAGAGTGCACTGGCACCACTGGGGATGCACTTCAGTCAGTCCAGTGAGTGTACTGGCACCACTGGGGATGCACTGCAGTGAGTCAAGAGAGTGCACTGGCAGGACTGGGGATGCAGTGCAGTGAGTCCAGAGAGTGCACTGGCACCACTGGGGATGCCCTGCAGTGAGTCCTGAGAGCGCACTGGCACCACTGGGGATGCAGTGCAGTGAGTCCAGAGAGCGCACTGGCACCAGTGGGAATGCGGTGCAGTGAGTCCAGAGAGTGCAATGGCACCACTGGGGATGCACTGCAGTGAGTCCAGAGAGTGCACTAGCACCACTGGGGATGCAGAGCAGTGAGTCCAGAGAGTGCACTGGCACCACTGAGAATGCATTTCAGTGAGTCCAGAGAGTGCCGTTCCAGCCTCGGCATCCGCTCCAGCCGAGTCAACCCCGCGGTAGCCCCTCCAGCCGCGGCAGACGCTCCAGCCGCGGCAGCCGCTCCAGCCGCTCCAGCCGCGGCAGCCGCTCCAGCCGCTACCGAGTGGAGCGGCTGCCACGGCTGGAGGGCTACCGCGGCTGGAGCGGCTGCCGCGGCTGGAGCAGTGCAGTGAGTCCAGGGAGTGCAAAGGCACCAGTGGGGATGGAGTGCAGTGAGTCCAAAGACTTCAATGTCACCACTGGGAATGCACTTCAGTCAGTCCAGTGAGTGTACTGGCACCACTGGGGATGCACAGCAGTGAGTCCAGAGAGTGCATTGGCACCACTGGGGATGCAGTGCAGTGAGTCCAGAGAGTGCACTGGCACCATTGGAGATGCAGTGCAGTGAGTCCAGAGAGTGCACTGGCACCACTGGGGATGCAGTGCAGTGAGTCCAGAGAGTGCACTGGCACCAGTGGGGATGCAGTGCAGAGTGTCCAGAGAGTGCACTGGCACCACAGGTGATGCACTGCAGTGAGTCCAGAGAGTGCTCTGGCACCACTGGAGATGCACTTCAGTGAGTGCAGAGACTGCACTGGCACCACTGGGGATGCAGTGCAGTGAGTCCAGTGAGTGTACTGGCACCACTGGGGATGCACTGCAGTGAGTCCAGAGAGTGCATTGGCACCACTTGGGATGCACTGCAGTGAGTCCAGAGAGTGCACTGGCACCACTGGGGATGCAGTGCAGTGAGTCCAGAGAGTGCACTGGCTCCACTGAGAATGCACTTCAGTGAGTCCAGAGAGTGCACTGGCACCACTGTGGATGCAGTGCCGTGAGTCCAGCGAATGCACTGGCACCACTGGGGATACGGTGCCGGGAGTCCAGAGAGTGCACTGACACCACTGGGGATGCAGTGCAGTGAGTCCACAGAGTGCACTGACACCAGTGGGAATGCGGTGCAGTGAGTCCAGAGAGTGCACTGGCACCACTGGGGATGCACTGCAGTGAGTCCAGAGTGCACTAGCACCACTGGGGATGCAGAGCAGTGAGTCCAGAGAGTGCACTGGCACCACTGAGAATGCATTTCAGTGAGTCCAGAGAGTGCCGTTCCAGCCTCGGTATCCGCTCCAGCCGAGTCAACCCCGCGGTAGGCCCTCCAGCCGCGGCAGACGCTCCAGCCGCGGCAGCCGCTCCAGCCGCTCCAGCCGCGGCAGCCGCTCCAGCCCCTCCAGCCTCGCCAGCCTCTCCATCCGCGGCAGCCGCTCCAGCCGCGGCAGCCGCTCCAGCCGCTCCAACCGCGGCAGCCGCTCCAGCCGCTACCGAGTGGAGCGGCTGCCACGGCTGGAGGGCTACCGCGGCTGGAGCGGCTGCCGCGGCTGGAGCAGTGCAGTGAGTCCAGGGAGTGCAAAGGCACCAGTGGGGATGGAGTGCAGTGAGTCCAAAGACTTCACTGTCACCACTGGGAATGCAGTGCAGTGAGTCCAGGGAGTGCACTTGCACCACTGGGGATGCAGTGCAGTGACTCCAGTGAGTGCACTGACACCACTGGGGATGCACTTCAGTCAGTCCAGTGAGTGTACTGGCACCACTGGGGATGCACTGCAGTGAGTCAAGAGAGTGCACTGGCAGGACTGGGGATGCAGTGCAGTGAGTCCAGAGAGTGCACTGGCACCACTGGGGATGCCCTGCAGTGAGTCCTGAGAGTGCACTGGCACCACTGAGAATGCATTTCAGTGAGTCCAGAGAGTGCCGTTCCAGCCTCGGCATCCGCTCCAGCCGAGTCAACCCCGCGGTAGCCCCTCCAGCCGCGGCAGACGCTCCAGCCGCGGCAGCCGCTCCAGCCGCTCCAGCCGCGGCAGCCGCTCCAGCCCCTCCAGCCGCGCCAGCCTCTCCAGCCGCGGCAGCCGCTCCAGCCGCGGTAGCCCTCCAGCCGTGGCAGCCGCTCCACTCGGTAGCGGCTGGAGCGGCTGCCGCGGCTGGAGCGGCTGGAGCGGCTGCCGCGACTGGAGCGGCTGCCGCGGTTGGAGCGGCTGCCGCGGCTGGAGCGGCTGGAGCGGATGCCGCGGCTGGAGCGGCTGGAGCGGCTGCCGCGGCTGGAGCGGCTGGCGCGGCTGGAGGAGCTACCGCGGCTGGAGCGGTTAACGCGGCTGGAGCGGATGCCGAGGCTGGAGCGGATGCCGCGGCTGGTGCGCCTGGAGAGGCTGCCGCGGCTGGAGCAGTGCAGTGAGTCCAGAGAGTGCACTGGCACCATTGGGGATGCAGTGCAGTGAGTCCAGAGAGTGCACTGGCAGGACTGGGGATGCAGTGCAGTGAGTCCAGAGAGTGCACTGGCACCACTGAGGATGCAATGCAGTGAGTCCAGAGAGTGCACTGGCACCACTGGGCATGCAGTGCTGTGAGTCCAGAGAGTGCACTGGCACCACTGGGGATGCACTTCAGTCAGTCCAGTGAGTGTACTGGCACCACTGGGGATGCACTGCAGTGAGTCAAGAGAGTGCACTGGCAGGACTGGGGATGCAGTGCAGTGAGTCCAGAGAGTGCACTGGCACCACTGGGGATGCCCTGCAGTGAGTCCTGAGAGCGCACTGGCACCACTGGGGATGCAGTGCAGTGAGTCCAGAGAGCGCACTGGCACCAGTGGGAATGCGGTGCAGTGAGTCCAGAGAGTGCAATGGCACCACTGGGGATGCACTGCAGTGAGTCCAGAGAGTGCACTAGCACCACTGGGGATGCAGAGCAGTGAGTCCAGAGAGTGCACTGGCACCACTGAGAATGCATTTCAGTGAGTCCAGAGAGTGCCGTTCCAGCCTCGGCATCCGCTCCAGCCGAGTCAACCCCGCGGTAGCCCCTCCAGCCGCGGCAGACGCTCCAGCCGCGGCAGCCGCTCCAGCCGCTCCAGCCGCGGCAGCCGCTCCAGCCCCTCCAGCCGCGCCAGCCTCTCCATCCGCGGCAGCCGCTCCAGCCGCGGCAGCCGCTCCAGCCGCGGCAGCCGCTCCAGCCGCTACCGAGTGGAGCGGCTGCCACGGCTGGAGGGCTACCGCGGCTGGAGCGGCTGCCGCGGCTGGAGCAGTGCAGTGAGTCCAGGGAGTGCAAAGGCACCAGTGGGGATGGAGTGCAGTGAGTCCAAAGACTTCAATGTCACCACTGGGAATGCACTTCAGTCAGTCCAGTGAGTGTACTGGCACCACTGGGGATGCACAGCAGTGAGTCCAGAGAGTGCATTGGCACCACTGGGGATGCAGTGCAGTGAGTCCAGAGAGTGCACTGGCACCATTGGAGATGCAGTGCAGTGAGTCCAGAGAGTGCACTGGCACCACTGGGGATGCAGTGCAGTGAGTCCAGAGAGTGCACTGGCACCAGTGGGGATGCAGTGCAGAGTGTCCAGAGAGTGCACTGGCACCACAGGTGATGCACTGCAGTGAGTCCAGAGAGTGCTCTGGCACCACTGGAGATGCACTTCAGTGAGTGCAGAGACTGCACTGGCACCACTGGGGATGCAGTGCAGTGAGTCCAGTGAGTGTACTGGCACCACTGGGGATGCACTGCAGTGAGTCCAGAGAGTGCATTGGCACCACTTGGGATGCACTGCAGTGAGTCCAGAGAGTGCACTGGCACCACTGGGGATGCAGTGCAGTGAGTCCAGAGAGTGCACTGGCTCCACTGAGAATGCACTTCAGTGAGTCCAGAGAGTGCACTGGCACCACTGTGGATGCAGTGCCGTGAGTCCAGCGAATGCACTGGCACCACTGGGGATACGGTGCCGGGAGTCCAGAGAGTGCACTGACACCACTGGGGATGCAGTGCAGTGAGTCCACAGAGTGCACTGACACCAGTGGGAATGCGGTGCAGTGAGTCCAGAGAGTGCACTGGCACCACTGGGGATGCACTGCAGTGAGTCCAGAGTGCACTAGCACCACTGGGGATGCAGAGCAGTGAGTCCAGAGAGTGCACTGGCACCACTGAGAATGCATTTCAGTGAGTCCAGAGAGTGCCGTTCCAGCCTCGGTATCCGCTCCAGCCGAGTCAACCCCGCGGTAGGCCCTCCAGCCGCGGCAGACGCTCCAGCCGCGGCAGCCGCTCCAGCCGCTCCAGCCGCGGCAGCCGCTCCAGCCCCTCCAGCCTCGCCAGCCTCTCCATCCGCGGCAGCCGCTCCAGCCGCGGCAGCCGCTCCAGCCGCTCCAACCGCGGCAGCCGCTCCAGCCGCTACCGAGTGGAGCGGCTGCCACGGCTGGAGGGCTACCGCGGCTGGAGCGGCTGCCGCGGCTGGAGCAGTGCAGTGAGTCCAGGGAGTGCAAAGGCACCAGTGGGGATGGAGTGCAGTGAGTCCAAAGACTTCACTGTCACCACTGGGAATACAGTGCAGTGAGTCCAGGGAGTGCACTTGCACCACTGGGGATGCAGTGCAGTGACTCCAGTGAGTGCACTGACACCACTGGGGATGCACTTCAGTCAGTCCAGTGAGTGTACTGGCACCACTGGGGATGCACTGCAGTGAGTCAAGAGAGTGCACTGGCAGGACTGGGGATGCAGTGCAGTGAGTCCAGAGAGTGCACTGGCACCACTGGGGATGCCCTGCAGTGAGTCCTGAGAGCGCACTGGCACCACTGGGGATGCAGTGCAGTGAGTCCAGAGAGCGCACTGGCACCAGTGGGAATGCGGTGCAGTGAGTCCAGAGAGTGCAATGGCACCACTGGGGATGCACTGCAGTGAGTCCAGAGAGTGCACTAGCACCACTGGGGATGCAGAGCAGTGAGTCCAGAGAGTGCACTGGCACCACTGAGAATGCATTTCAGTGAGTCCAGAGAGTGCCGTTCCAGCCTCGGCATCCGCTCCAGCCGAGTCAACCCCGCGGTAGCCCCTCCAGCCGCGGCAGACGCTCCAGCCGCGGCAGCCGCTCCAGCCGCTCCAGCCGCGGCAGCCGCTCCAGCCCCTCCAGCCGCGCCAGCCTCTCCATCCGCGGCAGCCGCTCCAGCCGCGGCAGCCGCGGCAGCCGCTACCGAGTGGAGCGGCTGCCACGGCTGGAGGGCTACCGCGGCTGGAGCGGCTGCCGCGGCTGGAGCAGTGCAGTGAGTCCAGGGAGTGCAAAGGCACCAGTGGGGATGGAGTGCAGTGAGTCCAAAGACTTCAATGTCACCACTGGGAATGCACTTCAGTCAGTCCAGTGAGTGTACTGGCACCACTGGGGATGCACAGCAGTGAGTCCAGAGAGTGCATTGGCACCACTGGGGATGCAGTGCAGTGAGTCCAGAGAGTGCACTGGCACCATTGGAGATGCAGTGCAGTGAGTCCAGAGAGTGCACTGGCACCACTGGGGATGCAGTGCAGTGAGTCCAGAGAGTGCACTGGCACCAGTGGGGATGCAGTGCAGAGTGTCCAGAGAGTGCACTGGCACCACTGGGATGCACTGCAGTGAGTCCAGAGAGTGCTCTGGCACCACTGGAGATGCACTTCAGTGAGTGCAGAGACTGCACTGGCACCACTGGGGATGCAGTGCAGTGAGTCCAGTGAGTGTACTGGCACCACTGGGGATGCACTGCAGTGAGTCCAGAGAGTGCATTGGCACCACTTGGGATGCACTGCAGTGAGTCCAGAGAGTGCACTGGCACCACTGGGGATGCAGTGCAGTGAGTCCAGAGAGTGCACTGGCTCCACTGAGAATGCACTTCAGTGAGTCCAGAGAGCGAACTGGCACCACTGTGGATGCAGTGCCGTGAGTCCAGCGAATGCACTGGCACCACTGGGGATACGGTGCCGGGAGTCCAGAGAGTGCACTGACACCACTGGGGATGCAGTGCAGTGAGTCCACAGAGTGCACTGACACCAGTGGGAATGCGGTGCAGTGAGTCCAGAGAGTGCACTGGCACCACTGGGGATGCACTGCAGTGAGTCCAGAGTGCACTAGCACCACTGGGGATGCAGAGCAGTGAGTCCAGAGAGTGCACTGGCACCACTGAGAATGCATTTCAGTGAGTCCAGAGAGTGCCGTTCCAGCCTCGGTATCCGCTCCAGCCGAGTCAACCCCGCGGTAGGCCCTCCAGCCGCGGCAGACGCTCCAGCCGCGGCAGCCGCTCCAGCCGCTCCAGCCGCGGCAGCCGCTCCAGCCCCTCCAGCCTCGCCAGCCTCTCCATCCGCGGCAGCCGCTCCAGCCGCGGCAGCCGCTCCAGCCGCTCCAACCGCGGCAGCCGCTCCAGCCGCTACCGAGTGGAGCGGCTGCCACGGCTGGAGGGCTACCGCGGCTGGAGCGGCTGCCGCGGCTGGAGCAGTGCAGTGAGTCCAGGGAGTGCAAAGGCACCAGTGGGGATGGAGTGCAGTGAGTCCAAAGACTTCACTGTCACCACTGGGAATGCAGTGCAGTGAGTCCAGGGAGTGCACTGACACCACTGGGGATGCACTTCAGTCAGTCCAGTGAGTGTACTGGCACCACTGGGGATGCACTGCAGTGAGTCAAGAGAGTGCACTGGCAGGACTGGGGATGCAGTGCAGTGAGTCCAGAGAGTGCACTGGCACCACTGGGGATGCCCTGCAGTGAGTCCTGAGAGCGCACTGGCACCACTGGGGATGCAGTGCAGTGAGTCCAGAGAGCGCACTGGCACCAGTGGGAATGCGGTGCAGTGAGTCCAGAGAGTGCACTGGCACCACTGAGAATGCATTTCAGTGAGTCCAGAGAGTGCCGTTCCAGCCTCGGCATCCGCTCCAGCCGAGTCAACCCCGCGGTAGCCCCTCCAGCCGCGGCAGACGCTCCAGCCGCGGCAGCCGCTCCAGCCGCTCCAGCCGCGGCAGCCGCTCCAGCCCCTCCAGCCGCGCCAGCCTCTCCATCCGCGGCAGCCGCTCCAGCCGCGGCAGCCGCTCCAGCCGCTCCAGCCGCGGCAGCCGCTCCAGCCGCTACCGAGTGGAGCGGCTGCCGCGGCTGGAGGGCTACCGCGGCTGGAGCGGCTGCCGCGGCTGGAGCAGTGCAGTGAGTCCAGGGAGTGCAAAGGCACCAGTGGGGATGGAGTGCAGTGAGTCCAAAGACTTCAATGTCACCACTGGGAATGCACTTCAGTCAGTCCAGTGAGTGTACTGGCACCACTGGGGATGCACAGCAGTGAGTCCAGAGAGTGCATTGGCACCACTGGGGATGCAGTGCAGTGAGTCCAGAGAGTGCACTGGCACCACTGGGGATGCAGTGCAGTGAGTCCAGAGAGTGCACTGGCACCAGTGGGGATGCAGTGCAGAGTGTCCAGAGAGTGCACTGGCACCACTGGGATGCACTGCAGTGAGTCCAGAGAGTGCTCTGGCACCACTGGAGATGCACTTCAGTGAGTGCAGAGACTGCACTGGCACCACTGGGGATGCAGTGCAGTGAGTCCAGTGAGTGTACTGGCACCACTGGGGATGCACTGCAGTGAGTCCAGAGAGTGCATTGGCACCACTTGGGATGCACTGCAGTGAGTCCAGAGAGTGCACTGGCACCAGTGGGGATGCAGTGCAGTGAGTCCAGAGAGTGCACTGGCTCCACTGAGAATGCACTTCAGTGAGTCCAGAGAGTGCACTGGCACCACTGTGGATGCAGTGCCGTGAGTCCAGCGAATGCACTGGCACCACTGGGGATACGGTGCCGGGAGTCCAGAGAGTGCACTGACACCACTGGGGATGCAGTGCAGTGAGTCCACAGAGTGCACTGACACCAGTGGGAATGCGGTGCAGTGAGTCCAGAGAGTGCACTGGCACCACTGGGGATGCACTGCAGTGAGTCCAGAGTGCACTAGCACCACTGGGGATGCAGAGCAGTGAGTCCAGAGAGTGCACTGGCACCACTGAGAATGCATTTCAGTGAGTCCAGAGAGTGCCGTTCCAGCCTCGGTATCCGCTCCAGCCGAGTCAACCCCGCGGTAGGCCCTCCATCCGCGGCAGACGCTCCAGCCGCGGCAGCCGCTCCAGCCGCTCCAGCCGCGGCAGCCGCTCCAGCCCCTCCAGCCTCGCCAGCCTCTCCATCCGCGGCAGCCGCTCCAGCCGCGGCAGCCGCTCCAGCCGCTCCAACCGCGGCAGCCGCTCCAGCCGCTACCGAGTGGAGCGGCTGCCACGGCTGGAGGGCTACCGCGGCTGGAGCGGCTGCCGCGGCTGGAGCAGTGCAGTGAGTCCAGGGAGTGCAAAGGCACCAGTGGGGATGGAGTGCAGTGAGTCCAAAGACTTCACTGTCACCACTGGGAATGCAGTGCAGTGAGTCCAGGGAGTGCACTTGCACCACTGGGGATGCAGTGCAGTGACTCCAGTGAGTGCACTGACACCACTGGGGATGCACTTCAGTCAGTCCAGTGAGTGTACTGGCACCACTGGGGATGCACTGCAGTGAGTCAAGAGAGTGCACTGGCAGGACTGGGGATGCAGTGCAGTGAGTCCAGAGAGTGCACTGGCACCACTGGGGATGCCCTGCAGTGAGTCCTGAGAGCGCACTGGCACCACTGGGGATGCAGTGCAGTGAGTCCAGAGAGTGCAGTGGCACCACTGGGGATGCACTGCAGTGAGTCCAGAGAGTGCACTAGCACCACTGGGGATGCAGAGCAGTGAGTCCAGAGAGTGCACTGGCACCACTGAGAATGCATTTCAGTGAGTCCAGAGAGTGCCGTTCCAGCCTCGGCATCCGCTCCAGCCGAGTCAACCCCGCGGTAGCCCCTCCAGCCGCGGCAGACGCTCCAGCCGCGGCAGCCGCTCCAGCCGCTCCAGCCGCGGCAGCCGCTCCAGCCCCTCCAGCCGCGCCAGCCTCTCCATCCGCGGCAGCCGCTCCAGCCGCGGCAGCCGCTCCAGCCGCTCCAGCCGCGGCAGCCGCTCCAGCCGCTACCGAGTGGAGCGGCTGCCACGGCTGGAGGGCTACCGCGGCTGGAGCGGCTGCCGCGGCTGGAGCAGTGCAGTGAGTCCAGGGAGTGCAAAGGCACCAGTGGGGATGGAGTGCAGTGAGTCCAAAGACTTCAATGTCACCACTGGGAATGCACTTCAGTCAGTCCAGTGAGTGTACTGGCACCACTGGGGATGCACAGCAGTGAGTCCAGAGAGTGCATTGGCACCACTGGGGATGCAGTGCAGTGAGTCCAGAGAGTGCACTGGCACCATTGGAGATGCAGTGCAGTGAGTCCAGAGAGTGCACTGGCACCACTGGGGATGCAGTGCAGTGAGTCCAGAGAGTGCACTGGCACCAGTGGGGATGCAGTGCAGAGTGTCCAGAGAGTGCACTGGCACCACTGGGATGCACTGCAGTGAGTCCAGAGAGTGCTCTGGCACCACTGGAGATGCACTTCAGTGAGTGCAGAGACTGCACTGGCACCACTGGGGATGCAGTGCAGTGAGTCCAGTGAGTGTACTGGCACCACTGGGGATGCACTGCAGTGAGTCCAGAGAGTGCATTGGCACCACTTGGGATGCAGTGCAGTGAGTCCAGAGAGTGCACTGGCACCACTGGGGATGCAGTGCAGTGAGTCCAGAGAGTGCACTGGCACCACTGAGAATGCACTTCAGTGAGTCCAGAGAGTGCACTGGCACCACTGTGGATGCAGTGCCGTGAGTCCAGCGAATGCACTGGCACCACTGGGGATACGGTGCCGGGAGTCCAGAGAGTGCACTGACACCACTGGGGATGCAGTGCAGTGAGTCCACAGAGTGCACTGACACCAGTGGGAATGCGGTGCAGTGAGTCCAGAGAGTGCACTGGCACCACTGGGGATGCACTGCAGTGAGTCCAGAGTGCACTAGCACCACTGGGGATGCAGAGCAGTGAGTCCAGAGAGTGCACTGGCACCACTGAGAATGCATTTCAGTGAGTCCAGAGAGTGCCGTTCCAGCCTCGGTATCCGCTCCAGCCGAGTCAACCCCGCGGTAGGCCCTCCAGCCGCGGCAGACGCTCCAGCCGCGGCAGCCGCTCCAGCCGCTCCAGCCGCGGCAGCCGCTCCAGCCCCTCCAGCCTCGCCAGCCTCTCCATCCGCGGCAGCCGCTCCAGCCGCGGCAGCCGCTCCAGCCGCTCCAACCGCGGCAGCCGCTCCAGCCGCTACCGAGTGGAGCGGCTGCCACGGCTGGAGGGCTACCGCGGCTGGAGCGGCTGCCGCGGCTGGAGCAGTGCAGTGAGTCCAGGGAGTGCAAAGGCACCAGTGGGGATGGAGTGCAGTGAGTCCAAAGACTTCACTGTCACCACTGGGAATGCAGTGCAGTGAGTCCAGGGAGTGCACTTGCACCACTGGGGATGCAGTGCAGTGACTCCAGTGAGTGCACTGACACCACTGGGGATGCACTTCAGTCAGTCCAGTGAGTGTACTGGCACCACTGGGGATGCACTGCAGTGAGTCAAGAGAGTGCACTGGCAGGACTGGGGATGCAGTGCAGTGAGTCCAGAGAGTGCACTGGCACCACTGGGGATGCCCTGCAGTGAGTCCTGAGAGCGCACTGGCACCACTGGGGATGCAGTGCAGTGAGTCCAGAGAGCGCACTGGCACCAGTGGGAATGCGGTGCAGTGAGTCCAGAGAGTGCAATGGCACCACTGGGGATGCACTGCAGTGAGTCCAGAGAGTGCACTAGCACCACTGGGGATGCAGAGCAGTGAGTCCAGAGAGTGCACTGGCACCACTGAGAATGCATTTCAGTGAGTCCAGAGAGTGCCGTTCCAGCCTCGGCATCCGCTCCAGCCGAGTCAACCCCGCGGTAGCCCCTCCAGCCGCGGCAGACGCTCCAGCCGCGGCAGCCGCTCCAGCCGCTCCAGCCGCGGCAGCCGCTCCAGCCCCTCCAGCCGCGCCAGCCTCTCCATCCGCGGCAGCCGCTCCAGCCGCGGCAGCCGCTCCAGCCGCTCCAGCCGCGGCAGCCGCTCCAGCCGCTACCGAGTGGAGCGGCTGCCACGGCTGGAGGGCTACCGCGGCTGGAGCGGCTGCCGCGGCTGGAGCAGTGCAGTGAGTCCAGGGAGTGCAAAGGCACCAGTGGGGATGGAGTGCAGTGAGTCCAAAGACTTCAATGTCACCACTGGGAATGCACTTCAGTCAGTCCAGTGAGTGCACTGTCACTACTGGGGATGCAGTGCAGTGAGTCCAGAGAGTGCACTGGCACCACTGAGGATGCAGTGCAGTGAGTCCTGAGAGTGCACTGGCACCACTGGGGATGCACTGCAGTGAGTCCAGAGATTGCACTGGCACCACTGGGGATGCAGTACAGTGAGTCCACACAGTGCACTAGCACCACTGGGGATGCAGTGCAGTGAGTCCAGAGAGTGCACTGGCACCACTGGTGATGCAGTGCAGTGAGTCCAGAGAGTGCACTGGCACCACTGGTGATGCACTGCTATGAGTCCAGAGAGTGCTCTTGCACCACAGGGGATGCAGTGCAGTGACTCAAGAGAGTGCACTGGCACCACTGGGGATGCACTGCAGTGAGTCCAGAGAGTGCACTGTCACTACTGGGGATGCAGTGCAGTGAGTCCAGAGAGTGCACTGGCACCACTGGGGATGCACTGCAGTGAGTCCAGAGATTGCACTGGCACCACTGGGGATGCAGTACAGTGAGTCCACACAGTGCACTAGCACCACTGGGGATGCAGTGCAGTGAATCCAGTGAGTGCACTGGCACCACTGGGGATGCACTGCAGTGAGTCCAGAGAGTGCACTGGCACCACTGGGGATGCAGTGCAGTGAGTCCTGAGAGTGCACTGGCACCACTGGGGATGCAGTGCAGTGAGTCCAGAGATTGCACTGGCACCACTGGGGATGCAGTACTGTGAGTCCACACAGTGCACTAGCACCACTGGGGATGCAGTGCAGTGAGTCCAGAGAGTGCACTGGCACCACTGGTGATGCAGTGCAGTGAGTCCAGAGAGTGCACTGGCACCACTGGTGATGCACTGCTGTGAGTCCAGAGAGTGCTCTTGCACCACAGGGGATGCAGTGCAGTGACTCAAGAGAGTGCACTGGCAGCACTGGGGATGCAGTGCAGTGAGTCCAGAGAGTGCACTGGCACCACTGGAGATGCAGTACAGTGAGTCCAGAGAGTGCAATGGCACCACTGCGGATGCACTGCAGTGAGTCCAGAGAGTGCACTGGCTCCACTGGGGATGCACTGCAGTGAGTCCAGAGAGTGCACTGGCACCACTGGGGATGCACTGCAGTGAGTCCAGAGAGTGTACTGGCACCACTGGGGATGCACTGAAGTGAGTCCAGAGAGTGCACTGGCACCACTGAGAATGCACTTCAGTGAGTCCAGAGAGTGCACTGGCACCACTGGGGATGCACTGCAGTGAGTCCACAGAGTGCACTAGTACCACTGGGGATGCAGTGCAGTGAGTCCAGAGAGTGCGCTGGAACCACTGGGGATGCAGTGCAGTGAGTCCAGAGAGTGCACTGGCACCACTGGGGATGCAGTGCAGTGAGTCCAGAGAGTGCACTGGCACCACTGGGGATGCAGTGCAGTGAGTCCAGTGAGTGCACTGGCACCACTGGGGATGCAGTGCAGTGAGTCCAGAGAGTGCACTGGCACCACTGGGGAAGCAGTGCAGTGAGTCCAGAGAGTGCAGTGGCACCACTAGGGATGCAGTGCAGTGAGTCCAGAGAGTGCACTGGCAGCACTGGGGATGCAGTGCAGTGAGTCCAGAGAGTGCACTGGCACCACTGGGGATGCACTTCAGTGAGTCCAGAGAGTGCACTGGCACCACTGGGGATGCAGTGCTGTGACTCCAGAGAGTGCACTGGCACCACTGGGGATGCAGTGCAGTGAGTCCAGAGAGTGCACTGGCACCACTGGGGATGCGGTGCCGGGAGTCCAGAGAGTGCTTTGGCACCAGTGGGGATGCACTGCAGTTACTCCAGAGACTGCACTGGCACCACTGGGGATGCAGTGCAGTGAGTCCAGAGAGTGCACTGGCACCACTGGGGATGCACTGGAGTGAGTCCAGAGAGTGCACTGTCACCACTGGGGATGCAGTGCAGTGAGTCCACAGAGTGCACTGGCACCACTGGGGATGCAGTGCAGTGAGTCCAGAGAGTGCACTGGCACCACTGGGGATGCACTGCAGTGAATCCAGTGAGTGCACTGGCACCACTGGGGATACAGTGCAGTGAGTCCAGAGAGTGCACTGGCACCACTGGGGATGCAGTGCAGTGAGTCCAGAGAGTGCACTGGCACCACTGGGGATGCAGTACAGTGAGTCCAGAGAGTGCACTGGCACCACAGATGATGCAGTACACTGAGTCCAGTGAGTGCACTGGCACCACTGGGGATGTAGTGCAGTGACTCGAGAGAGTGCACTTGCACCACTGGGGATGCAGTGCAGTGAGTCCAGAGAGTGCACTGGCACCACTGGGGATGCACTGCAGTGAGTCCAGAGAGTGCACTGGCACCACTGGGGATGCAGTGCAGTGAGTCCAGAGAGTGCACTGGCACCACTGGGGATGCACTTCAGTGAGTCCAGAGATTGCACTGGCACCACTGGGGATGCAGTGCAGTGAGTCCAGAGAGTGCACTGGCACCCCTGGGGATGCAGTGCAGTGAGTCCAGAGAGTGCACTGGCACCACCTGTGATGCAGTGCAGTGAGTCCAGAGAGTGCACTGGCACCAATGGGGCTGCAGTGCAGTGAGTCCAAAGAGTGCACTGGCACCACTGGGAATGCACTGCAGTGAGTCCAGAGAGTGCACTGGCACCACTGGTGATGCAGTACAGTGAGTCCAGAGAGTGCACTGGCACCACTGGTGATGCACTGCAGTGAGTCCAGAGAGTGCACTGGCACCACTGGGGATGCACTTCAGTGAGTCCAGAGATTGCACTGGCACCACTGGGGATGCAGTGCAGTGAGTCCAGAGAGTGCACTGGCACCACTGGGGATGCAGTGCATTGAGTCCAGAGAGTGCACTGGCACAACTGGGGATGCACTTCAGTGAGTCCAGAGAGTGCACTGACACCACTGGGGATGCAGTGCAGTGAGTCCATAGAGTGCACTGGCAGCACTGGGGATGCACTGCAGTGAGTCCAGAGAGTACACTGGCACCAGTGGGGATGCAGTGCAGTGAGTCCAGAGAGTGCACTGGCACCACTGGGGATGCAGTGCAGTCAGTCCAGAGAGTGCACTGGCACCACTGGGGGTGCAGTACAGTGAGTCCAGAGAGTGCACTGGCACCACTGGGGATGCAGTGCAGTGAGTCCACAGAGTGCACTAGCACCACTGGGGATGCAGTGCAGTGAGTCCAGAGAGTGCGCTGGAACCACTGTGGATGCAGTGCAGTGAGTCCAGAGAGTGCACTGGCACCACTGGGGATGCAGTGCAGTGAGTCCAGAGAGTGCACTGGCACCAGTGGGGACGCACTGCAGTGAGTCCAGTGAGTGCACTGGCACCACTGGGGATGCAGTGCAGTGAGTCCAGAGAGTGCACTGGCACCACTGGGGAAGCAGTGCAGTGAGTCCAGAGAGTGCAGTGGCACCACTAGGGATGCAGTGCAGTGAGTCCAGAGAGTGCACTGGCAGCCCTGGGGATGCAGTGCAGTGAGTCCAGAGAGTGCACTGGCACCACTGGGGATGCACTTCAGTGAGTCCAGAGAGTGCACTGGCACCACTGGGGATGCACTTCAGTGAGTCCAGAGAGTGCACTGGCACCACTGGGGATGCAGTGCAGTGAGTCCAGAGAGTGCACTGGCACCACTGAGAATGCACTTCAGTGAGTCCAGAGAGTGCACTGGCACCACTGGGGATGCAGTGCAGTGAGTCCAGAGATTGCACTGGCAGCACTGGGGATGCAGTGCTGTGACTCCAGAGAGCGCACAGGCACCACTGGGGATGCAGTGCAGTGAGTCCAGAGAGTGCACTGGCACCACTCGGGATGCACTGCAGTGAGTCCAGAGAGTGCACTGGCACCAGTGGGGATGCACTGCAGTGAGTCCAGTGAGTGCACTGGCACCACTGGGGAAGCAGTGCAGTGAGTCCAGAGAGTGCAGAGGCACCACTGGTGATGCAGTTTAGTGAGTCCAGAGAGTGCACTGGCACCACTGGGGATGCAGTGCAGTGAATCCAGTGAGTGCACTGGCACCACTGGGGAACAGTGCAGCGAGTCCAGAGAGTGCACTGGCACCACTGGGGATGCAGTGCAGTGAGTCCAGAGAGTGCACTGGCACCACTGGGGATGCAGTGCAGTGAGTCCAGAGAGTGCACTGGCACCACTGGGGATGCAGTGCAGTGAGTCCAGAGAGTGCGCTGGAACCACTGGGGATGCAGTGCAGTGAGTCCAGAGAGTGCACTGGCACCACTGGGGATGCAGTGCAGTGAGTCCAGAGAGTGCACTGGCACCAGTGGGGATGCACTGCAGTGAGTCCAGTGAGTGCACTGGCACCACTGGGGATGCAGTGCAGTGAGTCCAGAGAGTGCACTGGCACCACTGGGGAAGCAGTGCAGTGAGTCCAGAGAGTGCAGTGGCACCACTAGGGATGCAGTGCAGTGAGTCCAAAGAGTGCACTGGCAGCACTGGGGATGCACTGCAGTGAGTCCAGAGAGTGCACTGGCACCACTGGGGATGCACTTCAGTGAGTCCAGAGAGTGCACTGGCACCACTGGGGATGCAGTGCAGTGAGTCCAGAGAGTGCACTGGCACCACTGAGAATGCACTTCAGTGAGTCCAGAGAGTGCACTGGCACCACTGGGGATGCAGTGCAGTGAGTCCAGAGATTGCACTGGCACCACTGGGGATGCAGTGCTGTGACTCCAGAGAGCGCACAGGCACCACTGGGGATGCAGTGCAGTGAGTCCAGAGAGTGCACTGGCACCACTCGGGATGCACTGCAGTGAGTCCAGAGAGTGCACTGGCACCAGTGGGGATGCACTGCAGTGAGTCCAGTGAGTGCACTGGCACCACTGGGGAAGCAGTGCAGTGAGTCCAGAGAGTGCAGAGGCACCACTGGTGATGCAGTTTAGTGAGTCCAGAGAGTGCACTGGCACCACTGGGGATGCACTGCAGTGAATCCAGTGAGTGCACTGGCACCGCTGGGGATACAGTGCAGTGAGTCCAGAGAGTGCACTGGCACCACTGGGGATGCAGTGCAGTGAGTCCAGAGAGTGCACTGGCACCACTGGGGATGCATTGCAGTGAGTCCAGAGAGTGCACTGGCAACACAGATGATGCAGTACACTGAGTCCAGTGAGTGCACTGGCACCACTGGGGATGTAGTGCAGTGACTCGAGAGAGTGCACTTGCACCACTGGGGATGCAGTGCAGTGAGTCCAGAGAGTGCACTGGCACCACTGGGGATGCACTGCAGTGAGTCCAGAGAGTGCACTGGCACCACTGGGGATGCAGTGCAGTGAGTCCAGAGAGTGCACTGGCACCACTGGGGATGCACTGCAGTGAGTCCAGAGATTGCACTGGCACCACTGTGGATGCAGTGCAGTGAGTCCAGAGACTTCACTGGCACCACTGGGAATGCAGAGAAGTGAGTGCAGAGAGTGCACTGGCACCACTGGGGATGCAGTGCAGTGAGTCCAGAGAGTGCACTGGCACCCCTGGGGATGCAGTGCAGTGAGTCCAGAGAGTGCACTGGCACCACCTGTGATGCAGTGAAGTGAGTCCAGAGAGTGCACTGGCACCACTGGGGATGCAGTGCAGTGAGTCCAAAGAGTGCACTGGCACCACTGGGAATGCACTGCAGTGAGTCCAGAGAGTGCACTGGCACCACTGGTGATGCAGTACAGTGAGTCCAGAGAGTGCACTGGCACCACTGGTGATGCACTGCAGTGAGTCCAGAGAGTGCACTGGCACCACTGGGGATGCACTTCAGTGAGTCCAGAGATTGCACTGGCACCACTGGGGATGCAGTGCAGTGAGTCCAGAGAGTGCACTGGCACCACTGGGAATGCAGTGCATTGAGTCCAGAGAGTGCACTGGCACAACTGGGGATGCACTTCAGTGAGTCCAGAGAGTGCACTGACACCACTGGGGATGCAGTGCAGTGAGTCCACAGAGTGCACTGGCACCACTGTGGATGCAGTGCAGTGAGTTCAGAGAGAGCCCTGGCAGCACAGGGGATGCAGTGCAGTGAGTCCAGAGAGTGCACTGGCACCACTAGGGATGCACTGCAGTGAGTCCAGAGAGTGCACTGGCACCACTCGGGATGCAGTGCAGTGAGTCCAGAGTGCATTAGCTCCTCTGGGGATGCATTGACGCGAGTCCAGAGAGTGCACTGGCACCACTGGGGATGCACTGCAGTCACTCCAGAGAGTGCACTGGCACCACTGGGGATGCGGTGGCGGGAGTCCAGAGAGTGCTTTGGCACCACTGGGGATGCAGTACAGTGAGTCCAGAGAGTGCACTGGCACCACTGGGGATGCAGCGCAGTGACTCTAGAGAGTGCACTGGCACCACTCAGGGTGCAGTGCGGTGAGTCCAGAGAGTGCACTGGCACCACTGGGGATGCAGTACAGTGAGTCCAGAGAGTGCACTGGCACCACTGGGTATGCAGTGCAGTGAGTCCAGAGAGTGCACTGGCACCACTGGGGATGCACTGCAGTGAGTCCAGAGTGCACTAGCACCACTGGGGATGCACTGCAGTGAGTCCAGAGAGTGCACTGGCACCACCGGGAATGCACTGCAGTGAGTCCAGGGAGTGCACTGGCACCACTGGGGATGCACTGCAGTGAGTCCAGAGTGCACTAGCACCACTGGGGATGCACTTCAGTGAGTCCAGAGAGTGCACTGGCACCACTGGGGATGCAGTGACGCGAGTCCAGAGAGTGCACTGGCACCACTGGGGATGCAGTGACGCGAGTCCAGAGAGTGCACTGGCACCACTGGGGATGCAGTGCAGTCACTCCAGAGAGCGCACTGGCACCACTGGGGATGCGCTGCAGTGAGTGCAGAGAGTGCACTGGCACAACTGGGGATGCAGCGCAGTGACTCTAGAGAGTGCACTGGCACCACTGCGGATGCGGTGCAGTGAGTCCAGAGAGTGCACTGGCACCACAGGTGATGCAGTGCAGTGAGTCCAGAGAGTGCACTGGCAGCACTGGGGATGCACTGCAGTGAGTCCAGAGAGTGCACTGGCACCACAGGTGATGCACTCCAGTGAGTCCAGAGAGTGCACTGGCACCACTGGGGATGCACTGCAGTGACTCGAAAGAGTGCACTGGCACCACTGGGGAAGCAGTGCAGTGAGTCCAGAGAGTGCACTGGCACCACTGGGGATGCACTGCAGTGAGTCCAGAGAGTGCACTGTCACTACTGGGGATGCAGTGCAGTGAGTCCAGAGAGTGCACTGGCACCACTGAGAATGCACTTCAGTGAGTCCAGAGAGTGCCCTGGCACCACTGGGGATGCACTGCAGTGAGTCCAGAGATTGCACTGGCACCACTGGGGATGCAGTACAGTGAGTCCACACAGTGCACTAGCACCACTGGGGATGCAGTGCAGTGAGTCCAGAGAGTGCACTGGCACCACTGGTGATGCACTGCTGTGAGTCCAGAGAGTGCTCTTGCACCACAGGGGATGCAGTGCAGTGACTCAAGAGAGTGCACTGGCAGCACTGGGGATGCAGTGCAGTGAGTCCAGAGATTGCACTGGCACCACTGGGGATGCAGTGCAGTGAGTCCAGAGAGTGCAATGGCACCACTGCGGATGCACTGCAGTGAGTCCAGAGAGTGCACTGGCTCCACTGGGGATGCACTGCAGTGAGTCCAGAGAGTGCACTGGCACCACTGGGGATGCACTGCAATGAGTCCAGAGAGTGCACTGGCACCACTGGGGATGCAGTGCAGTGAGTCCAGAGAGTGCACTGGCACCACTGGGGATGCACTGCAGTGAGTCCAGAGAGTGCACTGGCACCACAGGGGATGCACTGCAGTGAGTCCACAGAGTGCACTAGCACTACTGGGGATGCAGTGCAGTGAGTCCAGAGAGTGCACTGGCAGCACTGGGGATGCAGTGCAGTGAGTCCAGAGAGTGCACTGGCACCACTGGGGATGCACTGCAGTGAGTCCAGAGAGTGCACTGTCACCGTTGGGGATGCACTGCAGTGTCTGCAGAGAGTGCCCTGGCACCACTAGGGATGCAGTGCAGTGAGTCCAGAGAGTGCACTGGCACCACTGGGGATGCAGTGCAGTGAGTCCAGAGAGTGCACTGGCACCACTGGTGATGCACTGCTGTGAGTCCAGAGAGTGCTCTTGCACCACAGGGGATGCAGTGCAGTGACTAAAGAGAGTGCACTGGCAGCACTGGGGATGCAGTGCAGTGAGTCCAGAGAGTGCACTGGCACCACTGGGGATGCAGTGCAGTGAGTCCAGAGAGTGCAATGGCACCACTGCGGATGCACTGCAGTGAGTCCAGAGAGTGCACTGGCTCCACTGGGGATGCACTGCAGTGAGTCCAGAGAGTGCACTGGCACCACTGGGGATGCACTGCAGTGAGTCCAGAGAGTGCACTGGCACCACTGGGGATGCACTGCAGTGAGTCCACAGAGTGCACTAGCACTACTGGGGATGCAGTGCAGTGAGTCCAGAGAGTGCACTGGCAGCACTGGGGATGCAGTGCAGTTACTCCAGAGATTGCACTGGCACCACGGGGGATGCAGTGCAGTGAGTCCAGAGAGTGCACTGGCACCACTGGGGATGCAGTGCAGTGAGTCCAGAGAGTGCACTGGCACCACTGGGGATGCAGTGCTGTGACTCCAGAGAGCGAACTGGCACCACTGGGGATGCAGTGCAGTGAGTCCAGAGAGTGCACTGGCACCACTGGGGATGCACTGCAGTGAGCCCAGAGAGTGCACTGGCACCAGTGGGGATGCACTGCAGTGAGTCCAGAGAGTGCACTGGCACCACTGGGGAAGCAGTGCAGTGAGTCCAGAGAGTGCAGTGGCACCACTGGGGATGCACTGCAGTGAGTCCAGAGATTGCACTGGCACCACTGGGGATGCAGTGCAGTGAGTCCAGAGAGTGCACTGGCACCACTGGGGATGCACTGCAGTGAGTCCAGAGAGTGCACTGGCACCACTGAGAATGCATTTCAATGAGTCCAGAGAGTACACTGGCACCACTGGGGATGCACTGCAGTGAGTCCAGAGAGTGCACTGGCACCACTGGGGATGCACTGCAGTGAGTCCAGAGAGTGCACTGTCACTACTGGGGATGCAGTGCAGTGAGTCCAGAGAGTGCACTGGCACCACTGGGGATGCAGTGCAGTGAGTCCTGAGAGTGCACTGGCACCACTGGGGATGCAGTGCAGTGAGTCCAGAGATTGCACTGGCACCACTGGGGATGCAGTACAGTGAGTCCACACAGTGCACTAGCACCACTGGGGATGCAGTGCAGTGAGTCCAGAGAGTGCACTGGCACCACTGGGGATGCAGTGCAGTGAGTCCAGAGAGTGCACTGGCACCACTGGGGATGCACTGCAGTGACTCCAGAGAGTGCACTGGCACCACTGGGGATGCACTGCAGTGAGTCCAGAGATTGCACTGGCACCACTGGGGATGCACTGAAGTGAGTCCAGAGAGTGCACTGGCACCACTGAGAATGCACTTCAGTGAGTCCAGAGAGTGCACTGGCACCACTGGGGATGCACTTCAGTGAGTCCAGAGAGTGCACTGGCACCACTGGGGATGCAGTGCTGTGACTCCAGAGAGTGCACTGGCACCACTGGGGATGCAGTGCAGTGAGTCCAGAGAGTGCACTGGCACCACTGGGGATGCGGTGCCGGGAGTCCAGAGAGTGCTTTGGCACCAGTGGGGATGCACTGCAGTTACTCCAGAGACTGCACTGGCACCACTGGGGATGCAGTGCAGTGAGTCCAGAGAGTGCACTGGCACCACTGGGGATGCACTGCAGTGAGTCCAGAGAGTGCACTGGCACCACTGGGGATGCACTGCAGTGAGTCCAGAGAGTGTACTGGCACCACTGGGGATGCACTGCAGTGAGTCCAGAGAGTGCACTGGCACCACTGGGGATGCACTGCAGTGAGTCCAGAGAGTGCACTGGCACCACTGGGGATGCACTGCAGTGAGTCCACAGAGTGCACTAGCACTACTGGGGATGCAGTGCAGTGAGTCCAGAGAGTGCACTGGCAGCACTGGGGATGCAGTGCAGTGAGTCCAGAGAGTGCACTGGCACCACTGGGGATGCACTTCAGTGAGTCCAGAGAGTGCACTGGCACCACTGGGGATGCACTGCAGTGAGCCCAGAGAGTGCACTGGCACCAGTGGGGATGCACTGCAGTAAGTCCAGTGAGTGCACTGGCACCACTGGGGATGCAGTGCAGTGGGTCCAGTGAGTGTACTGGCACCACTGAGAATGCACTTCAGTGAGTCCAGAGAGTGCACTGGCACCACTGGGGATGCACTGCAGTGAGTCCAGAGAGTGCACTGGCACCACTGGGGATGCACTGCAGTGAGTCCAGAGAGTGCACTGGCAACACTGGGGATGCAGTGCAGTGAGTCCAGAGAGTGCACTGGCACCACTGGGGATGCAGTGCAGTGAGTCCAGAGAGTGCACTGGCACCACTGGGGATGCGGTGCTGGGAGTTCAGAGAGTGCTTTGGTACCAGTGGGGATGCAGTGCAGTTACTCCAGAGACTGCACTGGCACCACCGGGGATGCAGTGCAGTGAGTCCAGAGAGTGCACTGGCACCACTGGGGATGCAGTGCAGTGAGTCCAGAGATTGCACTGGCACCACTGGGGATGCACTGCAGTGAGTCCAGAGAGTGCACTGTCACTACTGGGGATGCAGTGCAGTGAGTCCAGAGAGTGCACTGGCACCACTGGGGATGCAGTGCAGTGAGTCCTGAGAGTGCACTGGCACCACTGGGGATGCAGTGCAGTGAGTCCAGAGATTGCACTGGCACCACTGGGGATGCAGTACAGTGAGTCCACACAGTGCACTAGCACCACTGGGGATGCAGTGCAGTGAGTCCAGAGAGTGCACTGGCACCACTGGGGATGCAGTGCAGTGAGTCCAGAGAGTGCACTGGCACCACTGGTGATGCACTGCTGTGAGTCCAGAGAGTGCTCTTGCACCACAGGGGATGCAGTGCAGTGACTCAAGAGAGTGCACTGGCAGCACTGGGGATGCAGTGCAGTGAGTGTAGAGAGTGCACTGGCACCACTTGAGATGCAGTGCAGTGAGTCCAGAGAGTGCAATGGCACCACTGCGGATGCACTGCAGTGAGTCCAGAGAGTGCACTGGCTCCACTGGGGATGCACTGCAGTGAGTCCAGAGAGTGCACTGGCACCACTGGGGATGCACTGCAGTGAGTCCAGAGAGTGTACTGGCACCACTGGGGATGCACTGAAGTGAGTCCAGAGAGTGCACTGGCACCACTGAGAATGCACTTCAGTGAGTCCAGAGAGTGCACTGGCACCACTGGGGATGCACTTCAGTGAGTCCAGAGAGTGCACTGGCACCACTGGGGATGCAGTGCTGTGACTCCAGAGAGTGCACTGGCACCACTGGGGATGCAGTGCAGTGAGTCCAGAGAGTGCACTGGCACCACTGGGGATGCGGTGCCGGGAGTCCAGAGAGTGCTTTGGCACCAGTGGGGATGCACTGCAGTTACTCCAGAGACTGCCCTGGCACCACTGGGGATGCAGTGCAGTGAGTTCAGAGAGTGCACTGGCACCACTGGGGATGCACTGCAGTGAGTCCAGAGAGTGCACTGTCACCACTGGGGATGCACTGCAGTGAGTCCAGAGAGTGCACTGTCACCACTGGGGATGCAGTGCAGTGAGTCCAGAGAGTGCACTGGCACCACTGGGGATGCAGTGCTGTGACTCCGGAGAGTGCACTAGCACCACTGAGAATGCACTTCAGTGAGTCCAGAGAGTGCACTGGCACCACTGGGGATGCACTTCAGTGAGTCCAGAGAGTGCACTGGCACCACTGGGGATGCAGTGCTGTGACTCCAGAGAGTGCACTGGCACCACTGGGGATGCAGTTTAGTGAGTCCAGAGAGTGCACTGGCACCACTGGGGATGCGGTGCCGGGAGTCCAGAGAGTGCTTTGGCACCAGTGGGGATGCACTGCAGTTACTCCAGAGACTGCACTGGCACCACTGGGGATGCAGTGCAGTGAGTCCAGAGGGTGCACTGGCACCACTGGGGATGCACTGCAGTGAGTCCAGAGAGTGCACTGTCACCACTGGGGATGCACTGCAGTGAGTCCAGAGAGTGCACTGTCACCACTGGGGATGCACTGCAGTGAGTCCAGAGAGTGCACTGGCACCACTGGGGATGTGTCCAGTGAGTCCAGTGAGTGCACTGGCACCACTGGGGATGCAGTGCTGTGAGTCCAGACAGTGCACTGGCACCACTGGGGATGCCCTGCAGTGAGTCCAGAGAGTGCACTGGCACCACTGGGGATGCAGTGCAGTGAGTTCAGAGAGTGCACTGGCACCACTGGGGATGCACTGCAGTGAGTCCAGAGAGTGCACTGGCAACACTGGGGCTTCAGTGCAGTGAGTCAAGAGAGTGCACTGGCACCACTGGGGATGCACTGCAGTGAGTCCAGAGAGTGCACTGGCACCACTGGGGATGCACTGCAGTGAGTCCAGAGAGTGCACTGTCACCACTGGGGATGCAGTACAGTGAGTCCACAGAGTGCACTGGCACCAGTGGGTATGCAGTACAGTGAGTCCAGAGAGTGCACTGGCACCACTGGGGCATGCAGTGCAGTGACTCCAGAGAGTGCACTGGCACCACGGGGGATGCGGTGCTGGGAGTCCAGAGAGTGCTTTGGCACCAGTGGGGATGCAGTGCAGTTACTCCAGAGACTGCACTGGCACCACTGGGGATGCAGTGCAGTGAGTCCAGAGAGTGCACTGGCACCACTGGGGATGCAGTGCAGTGAGTCCAGAGATTTGCACTGGCACCACTGGGGATGCAGTGCTGTGACTCCAGAGAGCGCACTGGCACCACTGGGGATGCAGTGCAGTGAGTCCAGAGAGTGCACTGGCACCACTGGGGATGCACTGCAGTGAGCCCAGAGAGTGCACTGGCACCAGCGGGGATGCACTGCAGTGAGTCCAGTGAGTGCACTGGCACCACTGGAGAAGCAGTGCAGTGAGTCCAGAGAGTTCAGAGGCACCACTGGTGATGCAGTTTAGTGAGTCCAGAGAGTGCACTGGCACCACTGGGGATGCAGTGCAGTGAGTCCAGTGAGTGTACTGGCACCACTGGGGATGCACTGCTGTGAGTCCAGAGAGTGCACTGGCACCACTGAGAATGCACTTCAATGAGTCTAGAGAGTGCACTGGCACCACTGGGGATGCACTGCAGTGAGTCCAGAGAGTGCAGTGGCACCACTGGGGATGCACTGCAGTGAGTCCAGAGAGTGCTTTGGCACCAGTGGGGATGCACTGCAGTTACTCCAGAGACTGCACTGGCACCACTGGGGATGCAGTGCAGTGAGTCCAGAGAGTGCACTGGCACCAGTGGGGATGCAGTGCAGTGAGTCCAGAGAGTGCACTGGCACCACTGGGGATGCACTGCAGTGAGTCCAGAGAGTGCACTGTCACCACTGGGGATGCAGTACAGTGAGTCCACAGAGTGCACTGGCACCACTGGGGATGCAGTGCCGTGAGTCCAGAGAGTGCACTGGCACCACCGGGGATGCAGTGCAGTGAGTCCAGAGAGTGCACTGGCACCACTGGGGATGCAGTGCAGTGAGTCCAGATATTTGCACTGGCACCACTGGGGATGCACTGCAGTGACTCCAGAGAGTGCACTGGCACCACTGGGGATGCACTGCAGTGAGTCCAGAGATTGCACTGGCACCACTGGGGATGCACTGAAGTGAGTCCAGAGAGTGCACTGGCACCACTGAGAATGCACTTCAGTGAGTCCAGAGAGTGCACTGGCACCACTGGGGATGCACTTCAGTGAGTCCAGAGAGTGCACTGGCACCACTGGGGATGCAGTGCTGTGACTCCAGAGAGTGCACTGGCACCACTGGGGATGCAGTGCAGTGAGTCCAGAGAGTGCACTGGCACCACTGGGGATGCGGTGCCGGGAGTCCAGAGAGTGCTTTGGCACCAGTGGGGATGCACTGCAGTTACTCCAGAGACTGCACTGGCACCACTGGGGATGCAGTGCAGTGAGTCCAGAGAGTGCACTGGCACCACTGGGGATGCACTGCAGTGAGTCCAGAGAGTGCACTGGCACCACTGGGGATGCACTGCAGTGAGTCCAGAGAGTGTACTGGCACCACTGGGGATGCACTGCAGTGAGTCCAGAGAGTGCACTGGCACCACTGGGGATGCACTGCAGTGAGTCCAGAGAGTGCACTGGCACCACTGGGGATGCACTGCAGTGAGTCCACAGAGTGCACTAGCACTACTGGGGATGCAGTGCAGTGAGTCCAGAGAGTGCACTGGCAGCACTGGGGATGCAGTGCAGTGAGTCCAGAGAGTGCACTGGCACCACTGGGGATGCACTTCAGTGAGTCCAGAGAGTGCACTGGCACCACTGGGGATGCACTGCAGTGAGCCCAGAGAGTGCACTGGCACCAGTGGGGATGCACTGCAGTAAGTCCAGTGAGTGCACTGGCACCACTGGGGATGCAGTGCAGTGGGTCCAGTGAGTGTACTGGCACCACTGAGAATGCACTTCAGTGAGTCCAGAGAGTGCACTGGCACCACTGGGGATGCACTGCAGTGAGTCCAGAGAGTGCACTGGCACCACTGGGGATGCACTGCAGTGAGTCCAGAGAGTGCACTGGCAACACTGGGGATGCAGTGCAGTGAGTCCAGAGAGTGCACTGGCACCACTGGGGATGCAGTGCAGTGAGTCCAGAGAGTGCACTGGCACCACTGGGGATGCGGTGCTGGGAGTTCAGAGAGTGCTTTGGTACCAGTGGGGATGCAGTGCAGTTACTCCAGAGACTGCACTGGCACCACCGGGGATGCAGTGCAGTGAGTCCAGAGAGTGCACTGGCACCACTGGGGATGCAGTGCAGTGAGTCCAGAGATTGCACTGGCACCACTGGGGATGCACTGCAGTGAGTCCAGAGAGTGCACTGTCACTACTGGGGATGCAGTGCAGTGAGTCCAGAGAGTGCACTGGCACCACTGGGGATGCAGTGCAGTGAGTCCTGAGAGTGCACTGGCACCACTGGGGATGCAGTGCAGTGAGTCCAGAGATTGCACTGGCACCACTGGGGATGCAGTACAGTGAGTCCACACAGTGCACTAGCACCACTGGGGATGCAGTGCAGTGAGTCCAGAGAGTGCACTGGCACCACTGGGGATGCAGTGCAGTGAGTCCAGAGAGTGCACTGGCACCACTGGTGATGCACTGCTGTGAGTCCAGAGAGTGCTCTTGCACCACAGGGGATGCAGTGCAGTGACTCAAGAGAGTGCACTGGCAGCACTGGGGATGCAGTGCAGTGAGTGTAGAGAGTGCACTGGCACCACTTGAGATGCAGTGCAGTGAGTCCAGAGAGTGCAATGGCACCACTGCGGATGCACTGCAGTGAGTCCAGAGAGTGCACTGGCTCCACTGGGGATGCACTGCAGTGAGTCCAGAGAGTGCACTGGCACCACTGGGGATGCACTGCAGTGAGTCCAGAGAGTGTACTGGCACCACTGGGGATGCACTGAAGTGAGTCCAGAGAGTGCACTGGCACCACTGAGAATGCACTTCAGTGAGTCCAGAGAGTGCACTGGCACCACTGGGGATGCACTTCAGTGAGTCCAGAGAGTGCACTGGCACCACTGGGGATGCAGTGCTGTGACTCCAGAGAGTGCACTGGCACCACTGGGGATGCAGTGCAGTGAGTCCAGAGAGTGCACTGGCACCACTGGGGATGCGGTGCCGGGAGTCCAGAGAGTGCTTTGGCACCAGTGGGGATGCACTGCAGTTACTCCAGAGACTGCCCTGGCACCACTGGGGATGCAGTGCAGTGAGTTCAGAGAGTGCACTGGCACCACTGGGGATGCACTGCAGTGAGTCCAGAGAGTGCACTGTCACCACTGGGGATGCACTGCAGTGAGTCCAGAGAGTGCACTGGCACCACTGGGGATGCACTTCAGTGAGTCCAGAGAGTGCACTGGCACCACTGGGGATGCAGTGCTGTGACTCCAGAGAGTGCACTGGCACCACTGGGGATGCAGTTTAGTGAGTCCAGAGAGTGCACTGGCACCACTGGGGATGCGGTGCCGGGAGTCCAGAGAGTGCTTTGGCACCAGTGGGGATGCACTGCAGTTACTCCAGAGACTGCACTGGCACCACTGGGGATGCAGTGCAGTGAGTCCAGAGAGTGCACTGGCACCACTGGGGATGCACTGCAGTGAGTCCAGAGAGTGCACTGTCACCACTGGGGATGCACTGCAGTGAGTCCAGAGAGTGCACTGTCACCACTGGGGATGCACTGCAGTGAGTCCAGAGAGTGCACTGGCACCACTGGGGATGTGTCCAGTGAGTCCAGTGAGTGCACTGGCACCACTGGGGATGCAGTGCTGTGAGTCCAGACAGTGCACTGGCACCACTGGGGATGCCCTGCAGTGAGTCCAGAGAGTGCACTGGCACCACTGGGGATGCAGTGCAGTGAGTTCAGAGAGTGCACTGGCACCACTGGGGATGCACTGCAGTGAGTCCAGAGAGTGCACTGGCAACACTGGGGCTTCAGTGCAGTGAGTCAAGAGAGTGCACTGGCACCACTGGGGATGCACTGAAGTGAGTCCAGAGAGTGCACTGGCACCACTGGGGATGCACTGCAGTGAGTCCAGAGAGTGCACTGTCACCACTGGGGATGCAGTACAGTGAGTCCACAGAGTGCACTGGCACCAGTGGGTATGCAGTACAGTGAGTCCAGAGAGTGCACTGGCACCACTGGGGCATGCAGTGCAGTGAGTCCAGAGAGTGCACTGGCACCACGGGGGATGCGGTGCTGGGAGTCCAGAGAGTGCTTTGGCACCAGTGGGGATGCAGTGCAGTTACTCCAGAGACTGCACTGGCACCACTGGGGATGCAGTGCAGTGAGTCCAGAGAGTGCACTGGCACCACTGGGGATGCAGTGCAGTGAGTCCAGAGATTTGCACTGGCACCACTGGGGATGCAGTGCTGTGACTCCAGAGAGCGCACTGGCACCACTGGGGATGCAGTGCAGTGAGTCCAGAGAGTGCACTGGCACCACTGGGGATGCACTGCAGTGAGCCCAGAGAGTGCACTGGCACCAGCGGGGATGCACTGCAGTGAGTCCAGTGAGTGCACTGGCACCACTGGAGAAGCAGTGCAGTGAGTCCAGAGAGTTCAGAGGCACCACTGGTGATGCAGTTTAGTGAGTCCAGAGAGTGCACTGGCACCACTGGGGATGCAGTGCAGTGAGTCCAGTGAGTGTACTGGCACCACTGGGGATGCACTGCTGTGAGTCCAGAGAGTGCACTGGCACCACTGAGAATGCACTTCAATGAGTCTAGAGAGTGCACTGGCACCACTGGGGATGCACTGCAGTGAGTCCAGAGAGTGCAGTGGCACCACTGGGGATGCACTGCAGTGAGTCCAGAGAGTGCTTTGGCACCAGTGGGGATGCACTGCAGTTACTCCAGAGACTGCACTGGCACCACTGGGGATGCAGTGCAGTGAGTCCAGAGAGTGCACTGGCACCAGTGGGGATGCAGTGCAGTGAGTCCAGAGAGTGCACTGGCACCACTGGGGATGCACTGCAGTGAGTCCAGAGAGTGCACTGTCACCACTGGGGATGCAGTACAGTGAGTCCACAGAGTGCACTGGCACCACTGGGGATGCAGTGCCGTGAGTCCAGAGAGTGCACTGGCACCACCGGGGATGCAGTGCAGTGAGTCCAGAGAGTGCACTGGCACCACTGGGGATGCAGTGCAGTGAGTCCAGATATTTGCACTGGCACCACTGGGGATGCAGTGCTGTGACTCCAGAGAGCGCACTGGCACCACTGGGGATGCAGTGCAGTGAGTCCAGAGAGTGCACTGGCACCACTGGGGATGCAGTGCAGTGAGCCCAGAGAGTGCACTGGCACCAGCGGGGATGCACTGCAGTGAGTCCAGTGAGTGCACTGGCACCACTGGTGATGCACTGCAGTGAGTCCAGAGAGTGCAGTGGCACCACTGGGGATGCAGTTTAGTGAGTCCAGAGAGTGCACTGGCACCACTGGGGATGCAGTGCAGTGAGTCCAGTGAGTACACTGGCACCAGTGGGGATGCAGTGCAGTGAGTCCAGAGAGTGCAGTGGCACCACTGGTGATGCAGTTTAGTGAGTCCAGAGAGTGCACTGGCACCACTGGGGATGCACTGCAGTGAGTCCAGAGAGTGCACTGGCACCACTGAGAATGCACTTCAATGAGTCCAGAGAGTGCACTGGCACCACTGGGGATGCACTGCAGTGAGTCCAGAGAGTGCAGTGGCACCACTGGGGATGCACTGCAGTGAGTCCAGAGAGTGCTTTGGCACCAGTGGGGATGCACTGCAGTTACTCCAGAGACTGCACTGGCACCACTGGGGATGCAGTGCAGTGAGTCCAGAGAGTGCACTGGCACCAGTGGGGATGCACTGCAGTGAGTCCAGAGAGTGCACTGGCACCACTGGGGATGCAGTGCAGTGAGTTCAGAGAGTGCACTGTCACCACTGGGGATGCAGTACAGTGAGTCCACAGACTGCACTGGCACCACTGGGGATGCAGTGCAGTGAGTCCAGAGAGTGCACTGGCACCTCTGGGGATGCAGTGCAGTGAATCCAGTGAGTGCACTGGCACCACTGGGGATGCAGTGCAGTGAGTCCAGAGAGTGCACTGGCACCACTGGGGATGCAGTGCAGTAAGTCCAGAGAGTGCACTGGCACCACTGGGGATGCACTGCAGTGAGTCCAGAGAGTGCACTGTCACTACTGGGGATGCAGTGCAGTGAGTCCAGAGAGTGCACTGGCACCACTGAGGATGCAGTGCAGTGAGTCCTGAGAGTGCACTGGCACCACTGGGGATGCACTGCAGTGAGTCCAGAGAGTGCTCTGGCACCACTGGGGTTGCAGTACAGTGAGTCCACACAGTGCACTAGCGCCACTGGGGATGCAGTGCAGTGAGTCCAGAGAGTGCACTGGCACCACTGGTGATGCAGTGCAGTGAGTCCAGAGAGTGCACTGGCACCACTGGTGATGCACTGCTATGAGTCCAGAGAGTGCTCTTGCACCACAGGGGATGCAGTGCAGTGACTCAAGAGAGTGCACTGGCAGCACTGGGGATGCAGTGCAGTGAGTCCAGAGAGTGCACTGGCACCACTGGAGATGCAGTGCAGTGAGTCCAGAGAGTGCAATGGCACCACTGCGGATGCACTGCAGTGAGTCCAGAGAGTGCACTGGCTCCACTGGGGATGCACTGCAGTGAGTCCAGAGAGTGCACTGGCACCACTGGGGATGCACTTCAGTGAGTCCAGAGAGTGCACTGGCACCAGTGGGGATGCAGTGCAGTGAGTCCAGAGAGTGCACTGGCACCAGTGGGGATGCAGTGCAGTGAGTCCAGAGAGTGCACTGGCACCACTGGGGATGCACTGCAGTGAGTCCAGAGAGTACACTGGCACCACTGGGGATGCACTGCAGTGAGTCCAGAGAGTGCACTGACACCACTGGGGATGCACTGCAGTGAGTCCAGAGAGTGCACTGGCACCACTGGGGATGTGTCCAGTGAGTCCAGTGAGTGCACTGGCACCACTGGGGATGCAGTACAGTGAGTCCACAGACTGCACTGGCACCACTGGGGATGCAGTGCAGTTACTCCAGAGACTGCACTGGCACCACCGGGGATGCAGTGCAGTGAGTCCAGAGAGTGCACTGGCACCACTGGGGATGCAGTGCAGTGAGTCCAGAGATTTGCACTGGTACCACTGGGGATGCAGTGCTGTGACTCCAGAGAGTGCACTGGCACCACTGGGGATGCACTGCAGTGAGCCCAGAGAGTGCACTGGCACCAGTGGGAATGCACTGCAGTGAGTCCAGTGAGTGCACTGGCACCACTGGGGAAGCAGTGCAGTGAGTCCAGAGAGTGCAGTGGCACCACTGGTGATGCAGTTTAGTGAGTCCAGAGAGTGCACTGGCACCACTGGGGATGCAGTGCAGTGAGTCCAGTGAGTGTACTGGCACCACTGGGGATGCACTGCAGTGAGTCCAGAGAGTGCACTGGCACCACTGAGAATGCACTTCAATGAGTCCAGAGAGTGCACTGGCACCACTGGGGATGCACTGCAGTGAGTCCAGAGAGTGCAGTGGCACCACTGGGGATGCACTACAGTGAGTCCAGAGAGTGCACTGGCACCACTGGGGATGCAGTGCAGTGAGTCCACAGAGTGCACTGGCACCACTGGGGATGCAGTGCAGTGAGTCCAGAGAGTGCACTGGCACCACTGGGGATGCAGTGCTGTGACTCCAGAGAGTGCACTGGCACCACTGGGGATGCAGTTTAGTGAGTCCAGAGAGTGCACTGGCACCACTGGGGATGCGGTGCCGGGAGTCCAGAGAGTGCTTTGGCACCAGTGGGGATGCACTGCAGTTACTCCAGAGACTGCACTGGCACCACTGGGGATGCAGTGCAGTGAGTTCAGAGAGTGGACTGGCACCACTGGGGATGCACTGCAGTGAGTCCAGAGAGTGCACTGTCACCACTGGGGATGCACTGCAGTGAGTCCAGAGAGTGCACTGTCACCACTGGGGATGCAGTGCAGTGAGTCCAGAGAGTGCACTGGCACCACTGGGGATGCAGTGCTGTGACTCCGGAGAGTGCACTGGCACCACTGAGAATGCACTTCAGTGAGTCCAGAGAGTGCACTGGCACCACTGGGGATGCACTTCAGTGAGTCCAGAGAGTGCACTGGCACCACTGGGGATGCAGTGCTGTGACTCCAGAGAGTGCACTGGCACCACTGGGGATGCAGTGCAGTGAGTCCAGAGAGTGCACTGGCACCACTGGGGATGCGGTGCCGGGAGTCCAGAGAGTGCTTTGGCACCAGTGGGGATGCACTGCAGTTACTCCAGAGACTGCACTGGCACCACTGGGGATGCAGTGCAGTGAGTCCAGAGAGTGCACTGGCACCACTGGGGATGCACTGCAGTGAGTCCAGAGAGTGCACTGTCACCACTGGGGATGCAGTGCAGTGAGTCCACAGAGTGCACTGGCACCACTGGGGATGCAGTGCAGTGAGTCCAGAGAGTGCACTGGCACCACTGGGGATGCACTGCAGTGAATCCAGTGAGTGCACTGGCACCACTGGGGATACAGTGCAGTGAGTCCAGAGAGTGCACTGGCACCACTGGGGATGCAGTGCAGTGAGTCCAGAGAGTGCACTGGCACCACTGGGGATGCACTGCAGTGAGTCCAGAGATTGCACTGGCACCACTGTGGATGCAGTGCAGTGAGTCCAGAGACTTCACTGGCACCACTGGGAATGCAGAGAAGTGAGTGCAGAGAGTGCACTGGCACCACTGGGGATGCAGTGCAGTGAGTCCAGAGAGTGCACTGGCACCATTGGGGATGCAGTGCAGTGAGTCCAGAGAGTGCACTGGCACCACCTGTGATGCAGTGCAGTGAGTCCAGAGAATGCACTGGCACCAATGGGGCTGCAGTGCAGTGAGTCCAAAGAGTGCACTGGCACCACTGGGAATGCACTGCAGTGAGTCCAGAGAGTACACTGGCACCACTGGGGATGCACTGCAGTGAGTCCAGAGAGTGCACTGGCACCACTGGGGATGCACTACAGTGAATCCAGAGATTGCACTGGCACCACTGGGGATGCAGTGCAGTGAGTCCAGAGAGTGCACTGGCACCACTGGGGATGCAGTGCATTGAGTCCAGAGAGTGCACTGGCACAACTGGGGATGCACTTCAGTGAGTCCAGAGAGTGCACTGGCACCAGTGGGGATGCAGTGCAGTGAGTCCAGAGAGTGCACTGGCACCACTGGGGATGCACTGCAGTGAGTCCTGAGAGTACACTGGCACCACTGGGGATGCAGTGCAGTGAGTCCAGAGAGTGCACTGGCACCACTGGGGATGCACTGCAGTGAGTCCAGAGAGTGCACTGGCACCACTGGGGATGTGTCCAGTGAGTCCAGTGAGTGCACTGGCACCACTGGGGATGCAGTGCAGTGAGTCCAGAGAGTACACTGGCACCAGTGGGGATGCAGTGCAGTGAGTCCAGAGAGTGCACTGGCACCACGGGGGATGCGGTGCTGGGAGTCCAGAGAGTGCTTTGGCACCAGTGGGGATGCAGTGCAGTTACTCCAGAGACTGCACTGGCACCACTGGGGATGCAGTGCAGTGAGTCCAGAGAGTGCACTGGCACCACTGGGGATGCAGTGCAGTGAGTCCAGAGATTTGCACTGGCACCACTGGGGATGCAGTGCTGTGACTCCAGAGAGCGCACTGGCACCACTGGGGATGCAGTGCAGTGAGTCCAGAGAGTGCACTGGCACCACTGGGGATGCACTGCAGTGAGCCCAGAGAGTGCACTGGCACCAGCGGGGATGCACTGCAGTGAGTCCAGTGAGTGCACTGGCACCACTGGGGATGCAGTGCAGTGAGTCCAGTGAGTGTACTGGCACCACTGGGGATGCACTGCAGTGAGTCCAGAGAGTGCACTGGCACCACTGAGAATGCACTTCAATGAGTCCAGAGAGTGCACTGGCACCACTGGGGATGCACTGCAGTGAGACCAGAGAGTGCAGTGGCACCACTGGGGATGCACTGCAGTGAGTCCAGAGAGTGCTTTGGCACCAGTGGGGATGCACTGCAGTTACTCCAGAGACTGCACTGGCACCACTGGGGATGCAGTGCAGTGAGTCCAGAGAGTGCACTGGCACCAGTGGGGATGCACTGCAGTGAGTCCAGAGAGTGCACTGGCACCACTGGGGATGCACTGCAGTGAGTCCAGAGAGTGCACTGTCACCACTGGGGATGCAGTACAGTGAGTCCACAGAGTGCACTGGCACCACTGGGGATGCAGTGCAGTGAGTCCAGAGAGTGCACTGGCACCACCGGGGATGCAGTGCAGTGAGTCCAGAGAGTGCACTGGCACCACTGGGGATGCAGTGCAGTGAGTCCTGAGAGTGCACTGGCACCACTGGGGATGCAGTGCTGTGACTCCAGAGAGCGCACTGGCACCACTGGGGATGCAGTGCAGTGAGTCCAGAGAGTGCACTGGCACCACTGGGGATGCAGTGCAGTGAGCCCAGAGAGTGCACTGGCACCAGCGGGGATGCACTGCAGTGAGTCCAGTGAGTGCACTGGCACCACTGGTGATGCACTGCAGTGAGTCCAGAGAGTGCAGTGGCACCACTGGTGATGCAGTTTAGTGAGTCCAGAGAGTGCACTGGCACCACTGGGGATGCAGTGCAGTGAGTCCAGTGAGTGTACTGGCACCACTGGGGATGCAGTGCAGTGAGTCCAGAGAGTGCACTGGCACCACTGAGAATGCACTTCAATGAGTCCAGAGAGTGCACTGGCACCACTGGGGATGCACTGCAGTGAGTCCAGAGAGTGCAGTGGCACCACTGGGGATGCACTGCAGTGAGTCCAGAGAGTGCTCTTGCACCACAGGGGATGCAGTGCAGTGACTCAAGAGAGTGCACTGGCACCACTGGGGATGCAGTGCAGTGAGTCCAGAGAGTGCACTGGCACCAGTGGGGATGCACTGCAGTGAGTCCAGAGAGTGCACTGGCACCACTGGGGATGCACTGCAGTGAGTTCAGAGAGTGCACTGTCACCACTGGGGATGCAGTACAGTGAGTCCACAGACTGCACTGGCACCACTGGGGATGCAGTGCAGTGAGTCCAGAGAGTGCACTGGCACCACTGGGGATGCAGTGCAGTGAATCCAGTGAGTGCACTGGCACCACTGGGGATGCAGTGCAGTGAGTCCAGAGAGTGCACTGGCACTACTGGGGATGCAGTGCAGTAAGTCCAGAGAGTGCACTGGCACCACTGGGGATGCACTGCAGTGAGTCCAGAGAGTACACTGGCACCACTGGGGATGCACTGCAGTGAGTCCAGAGAGTGCACTGGCACCACTGGGGATGCACTGCAGTGAGTCCAGAGAGTGCACTGGCACCACTGGGGATGTGTCCAGTGAGTCCAGTGAGTGCACTGGCACCACTGGGGATGCAGTGCAGTGAGTCCAGAGAGTACACTGGCACCAGTGGGGATGCAGTGCAGTGAGTCCAGAGAGTGCACTGGCACCACTGGGGATGCAGTGCAGTCAGTCCAGTGAGTGCACTGGCACCACAGGGGGTGCAGTACAGTGAGTCCAGAGAGTGCACTGGCACCACTGGGGATACACTGCAGTGAGTCCAGACAGTGCACTGGCACCACTGGGGATGCCCTGCAGTGAGTCCAGAGAGTGCACTGGCACCACTGGGGATGCAGTGCAGTGAGTCCAGAGAGTGCACTGGCACCACTGGGGATGCACTGCAGTGAGTCCAGAGAGTGCACTGGCACCACTGGGTCTTCAGTGCAGTGAGTCAAGAGAGTGCACTGGCACCACTGGGGATGCAGTGCAGTGAGTCCAGAGAGTGCACTGGCACCACTGGGGATGCACTGCAGTGAGTCCAGAGAGTGCACTGTCACCACTGGGGATGCAGTACAGTGAGTCCACAGAGTGCACTGGCACCAGTGGGTATGCAGTACAGTGAGTCCAGAGAGTGCACTGGCACCACTGGGCATGCAGTGCAGTGAGTCCAGAGAGTGCACTGGCACCACTGGGGATGCGGTGCTGGGAGTCCAGAGAGTGCTTTGGCACCAGTGGGGATGCAGTGCAGTTACTCCAGAGACTGCACTGGCACCACTGGGGATGCAGTGCAGTGAGTCCAGAGAGTGCACTGGCACCACTGGGGATGCAGTGCAGTGAGTCCAGAGATTTGCACTGGTACCACTGGGGATGCAGTGCTGTGACTCCAGAGAGTGCACTGGCACCACTGGGGATGCACTGCAGTGAGCCCAGAGAGTGCACTGGCACCAGTGGGAATGCACTGCAGTGAGTCCAGTGAGTGCACTGGCACCACTGGGGAAGCAGTGCAGTGAGTCCAGAGAGTGCAGTGGCACCACTGGTGATGCAGTTTAGTGAGTCCAGAGAGTGCACTGGCACCACTGGGGATGCAGTGCAGTGAGTCCAGTAAGTGTACTGGCACCACTGGGGATGCACTGCAGTGAGTCCAGAGAGTGCACTGGCACCACTGAGAATGCACTTCAATGAGTCCAGAGAGTGCACTGGCACCACGGGGGATGCACTGCAGTGAGTCCAGAGAGTGCAGTGGCACCACTGGGGATGCACTGCAGTGAGTCCAGAGAGTGCTTTGGCACCAGTGGGGATGCACTGCAGTTACTCCAGAGACTGCACTGGCACCACTGGGGATGCAGTGCAGTGAGTCCAGAGAGTGCACTGGCACCAGTGGGGATGCACTGCAGTGAGTCCAGAGAGTGCACTGGCACCACTGGGGATGCAGTGCAGTGAGTCCACAGAGTGCACTGGCACCACTGGGGATGCAGTGCAGTGAGTCTAGAGAGTGCACTGGCACCACTGGGGATGCAGTGCTGTGACTCCAGAGAGTGCACTGGCACCAGTGGGGATGCAGTTTAGTGAGTCCAGAGAGTGCACTGGCACCACTGGGGATGCGGTGCCGGGAGTCCAGAGAGTGCTTTGGCACCAGTGGGGATGCACTGCAGTTACTCCAGAGACTGCACTGGCACCACTGGGGATGCAGTGCAGTGAGTTCAGAGAGTGCACTGGCACCACTGGGGATGCACTGCAGTGAGTCCAGAGAGTGCACTGTCACCACTGGGGATGCACTGCAGTGAGTCCAGAGAGTGCACTGTCACCACTGGGGATGCAGTGCAGTGAGTCCAGAGAGTGCACTGGCACCACTGGGGATGCAGTGCTGTGACTCCGGAGAGTGCACTGGCACCACTGAGAATGCACTTCAGTGAGTCCAGAGAGTGCACTGGCACCACTGGGGATGCAGTGCTGTGACTCCAGAGAGTGCACTGGCACCACTGGGGATGCAGTGCAGTGAGTCCAGAGAGTGCACTGGCACCACTGGGGATGCGGTGCCGGGAGTCCAGAGAGTGCTTTGGCACCAGTGGGGATGCACTGCAGTTACTCCAGAGACTGCACTGGCACCACTGGGGATGCAGTGCAGTGAGTCCAGAGAGTGCACTGGCACCACTGGGGATGCACTGCAGTGAGTCCAGAGAGTGCACTGTCACCACTGGGGATGCACTGCAGTGAGTCCAGAGAGTGCACTGTCACCACTGGGGATGCAGTGCAGTGAGTCCACAGAGTGCACTGGCACCACTGGGGATGCAGTGCAGTGAGTCCAGAGAGTGCACTGGCACCACTGGGGATGCACTGCAGTGAATCCAGTGAGTGCACTGGCACCACTGGGGATACAGTGCAGTGAGTCCAGAGAGTGCACTGGCACCACTGGGGATGCAGTGCAGTGAGTCCAGAGAGTGCACTGGCACCACTGGGGATGCAGTGCAGTGAGTCCAGAGAGTGCACTGGCACCACTGGTGATGCACTGCAGTGAGTCCAGAGATTGCACTGGCACCACTGTGGATGCAGTGCAGTGAGTCCAGAGACTTCACTGGCACCACTGGGAATGCAGAGAAGTGAGTGCAGAGAGTGCACTGGCACCACTGGGGATGCAGTGCAGTGAGTCCAGAGAGTGCACTGGCACCATTGGGGATGCAGTGCAGTGAGTCCAGAGAGTGCACTGGCACCACCTGTGATGCAGTGCAGTGAGTCCAGAGAATGCACTGGCACCAATGGGGCTGCAGTGCAGTGAGTCCAAAGAGTGCACTGGCACCACTGGGAATGCACTGCAGTGAGTCCAGAGAGTACACTGGCACCACTGGGGATGCACTGCAGTGAGTCCAGAGAGTGCACTGGCACCACTGGGGATGCACTACAGTGAATCCAGAGATTGCACTGGCACCACTGGGGATGCAGTGCAGTGAGTCCAGAGAGTGCACTGGCACCACTGGGGATGCAGTGCATTGAGTCCAGAGAGTGCACTGGCACAACTGGGGATGCACTTCAGTGAGTCCAGAGAGTGCACTGGCACCAGTGGGGATGCAGTGCAGTGAGTCCAGAGAGTGCACTGGCACCACTGGGGATGCACTGCAGTGAGTCCTGAGAGTACACTGGCACCACTGGGGATGCAGTGCAGTGAGTCCAGAGAGTGCACTGGCACCACTGGGGATGCACTGCAGTGAGTCCAGAGAGTGCACTGGCACCACTGGGGATGTGTCCAGTGAGTCCAGTGAGTGCACTGGCACCACTGGGGATGCAGTGCAGTGAGTCCAGAGAGTACACTGGCACCAGTGGGGATGCAGTGCAGTGAGTCCAGAGAGTGCACTGGCACCACTGGGGATGCAGTGCAGTCAGTCCAGTGAGTGCACTGGCACCACTGGGGGTGCAGTACAGTGAGTCCAGAGAGTGCACTGGCACCACTGGGGATACACTGCAGTGAGTCCAGACAGTGCACTGGCACCACTGGGGATGCCCTGCAGTGAGTCCAGAGAGTGCACTGGCACCACTGGGGATGCAGTGCAGTGAGTCCAGAGAGTGCACTGGCACCACTGGGGATGCACTGCAGTGAGTCCAGAGAGTGCACTGGCACCACTGGGGCTTCAGTGCAGTGAGTCAAGAGAGTGCACTGGCACCACTGGGGATGCACTGCAGTGAGTCCAGAGAGTGCACTGGCACCACTGGGGATGCACTTCAGTGAGTCCAGAGAGTGCACTGTCACCACTGGGGATGCAGTACAGTGAGTCCACAGAGTGCACTGGCACCAGTGGGTATGCAGTACAGTGAGTCCAGAGAGTGCACTGGCACCACTGGGCATGCAGTGCAGTGAGTCCAGAGAGTGCACTGGCACCACGGGGGATGCGGTGCTGGGAGTCCAGAGAGTGCTTTGGCACCAGTGGGGATGCAGTGCAGTGAGTCCAGAGATTTGCACTGGCACCACTGGGGATGCAGTGCTGTGACTCCAGAGAGCGCACTGGCACCACTGGGGATGCAGTGCAGTGAGTCCAGAGAGTGCACTGGCACCACTGGGGATGCACTGCAGTGAGCCCAGAGAGTGCACTGGCACCAGCGGGGATGCACTGCAGTGAGTCCAGTGAGTGCACTGGCACCACTGGGGAAGCAGTGCAGTGAGTGCAGAGAGTTCAGTGGCACCACTGGTGATGCAGTTTAGTGAGTCCAGAGAGTGCACTGGCACCACTGGGGATGCAGTGCAGTGAGTCCAGTGAGTGTACTGGCACCACTGGGGATGCACTGCAGTGAGTCCAGAGAGTGCACTGGCACCACTGAGAATGCACTTCAATGAGTCCAGAGAGTGCACTGGCACCACTGGGGATGCACTGCAGTGAGACCAGAGAGTGCAGTGGCACCACTGGGGATGCACTGCAGTGAGTCCAGAGAGTGCTTTGGCACCAGTGGGGATGCACTGCAGTTACTCCAGAGACTGCACTGGCACCACTGGGGATGCAGTGCAGTGAGTCCAGAGAGTGCACTGGCACCAGTGGGGATGCACTGCAGTGAGTCCAGAGAGTGCACTGGCACCACTGGGGATGCACTGCAGTGAGTCCAGAGAGTGCACTGTCACCACTGGGGATGCAGTACAGTGAGTCCACAGAGTGCACTGGCACCACTGGGGATGCAGTGCAGTGAGTCCAGAGAGTGCACTGGCACCACCGGGGATGCAGTGCAGTGAGTCCAGAGAGTGCACTGGCACCACTGGGGATGCAGTGCAGTGAGTCCTGAGAGTGCACTGGCACCACTGGGGATGCAGTGCTGTGACTCCAGAGAGCGCACTGGCACCACTGGGGATGCAGTGCAGTGAGTCCAGAGAGTGCACTGGCACCACTGGGGATGCAGTGCAGTGAGCCCAGAGAGTGCACTGGCACCAGCGGGGATGCACTGCAGTGAGTCCAGTGAGTGCACTGGCACCACTGGTGATGCACTGCAGTGAGTCCAGAGAGTGCAGTGGCACCACTGGTGATGCAGTTTAGTGAGTCCAGAGAGTGCACTGGCACCACTGGGGATGCAGTGCAGTGAGTCCAGTGAGTGTACTGGCACCACTGGGGATGCACTGCAGTGAGTCCAGAGAGTGCACTGGCACCACTGAGAATGCACTTCAATGAGTCCAGAGAGTGCACTGGCACCACTGGGGATGCACTGCAGTGAGTCCAGAGAGTGCAGTGGCACCACTGGGGATGCACTGCAGTGAGTCCAGAGAGTGCTCTTGCACCACAGGGGATGCAGTGCAGTGACTCAAGAGAGTGCACTGGCACCACTGGGGATGCAGTGCAGTGAGTCCAGAGAGTGCACTGGCACCAGTGGGGATGCACTGCAGTGAGTCCAGAGATTGCACTGGCACCACTGGGGATGCACTGCAGTGAGTTCAGAGAGTGCACTGTCACCACTGGGGATGCAGTACAGTGAGTCCACAGACTGCACTGGCACCACTGGGGATGCAGTGCAGTGAGTCCAGAGAGTGCACTGGCACCACTGGGGATGCAGTGCAGTGAATCCAGTGAGTGCACTGGCACCACTGGGGATGCAGTGCAGTGAGTCCAGAGAGTGCACTGGCACTACTGGGGATGCAGTGCAGTAAGTCCAGAGAGTGCACTGGCACCAGTGGGGATGCACTGCAGTGAGTCCAGAGAGTGCACTGTCACTACTGGGGATGCAGTGCAGTGAGTCCAGAGAGTGCACTGGCACCACTGAGGATGCAGTGCAGTGAGTCCTGAGAGTGCACTGGCACCACTGGGGATGCACTGCAGTGAGTCCAGAGATTGCACTGGCACCACTGGGGATGCAGTACAGTGAGTCCACACAGTGCACTAGCACCACTGGGGATGCAGTGCAGTGAGTCCAGAGAGTGCACTGGCACCACTGGTGATGCAGTGCAGTGAGTCCAGAGAGTGCACTGGCACCACTGGTGATGCACTGCTATGAGTCCAGAGAGTGCTCTTGCACCACAGGGGATGCAGTGCAGTGACTCAAGAGAGTGCACTGGCAGCACTGGGGATGCAGTGCAGTGAGTCCAGAGAGTGCACTGGCACCACTGGAGATGCAGTGCAGTGAGTCCAGAGAGTGCAATGGCACCACTTGGGATGCACTGCAGTGAGTCCAGAGAGTGCACTGGCTCCACTGGGGATGCACTGCAGTGAGTCCAGAGAGTGCACTGGCACCACTGGGGATGCACTTCAGTGAGTCCAGAGAGTGCACTGGCACCAGTGGGGATGCAGTGCAGTGAGTCCAGAGAGTGCACTGGCACCACTGGGGATGTGTCCAGTGAGTCCAGTGAGTGCACTGGAACCACTGGGGATGCAGTGCAGTGTGTCCAGAGAGTACACTGGCACCACTGGGGATGCAGTGCAGTGAGTCCAGAGAGTGCACTGGCACCACTGGGGATGCAGTGCAGTCAGTCCAGTGAGTGCACTGGCACCACTGGGGGTGCAGTACAGTGAGTCCAGAGAGTGCACTGGCACCACTGGGGATGCACTGCAGTGAGTCCAGAGAGTGCACTGGCACCACTGGGGATGCCCTGCAGTGAGTCCAGAGAGTGCACTGGCACCACTGGGGATGCAGTGCAGTGAGTCCAGAGAGTGCACTGGCACCACTGGGGATGCACTGCAGTGAGTCCAGAGAGTGCACTGGCACCACTGGGTCTTCAGTGCAGTGAGTCAAGAGAGTGCACTGGCACCACTGGGGATGCACTGCAGTGAGTCCAGAGAGTGCACTGGCACCACTGGGGATGCACTGCAGTGAGTCCAGAGAGTGCACTGTCACCACTGGGAATGCAGTACAGTGAGTCCACAGAGTGCACTGGCACCAGTGGGTATGCAGTACAGTGAGTCCAGAGAGTGCACTGGCACCACTGGGCATGCAGTGCAGTGAGTCCAGAGAGTGCACTGGCACCACTGGGGATGCGGTGCTGGGAGTCCAGAGAGTGCTTTGGCACCAGTGGGGATGCAGTGCAGTTACTCCAGAGACTGCACTGGCACCACCGGGGATGCAGTGCAGTGAGTCCAGAGAGTGCACTGGCACCACTGGGGATGCAGTGCAGTGAGTCCAGAGATTTGCACTGGCACCACTGGGGATGCAGTGCTGTGACTCCAGAGAGCGCACTGGCACCACTGGTGATGCAGTGCAGTGAGTCCAGAGAGTGCACTGGCACCACTGGGGATGCAGTGCAGTGAGCCCAGAGAGTGCACTGGCACCAGTGGGGATGCACTGCAGTGAGTCCAGTGAGTGCACTGCCACCACTGGGGAAGCAGTGCAGTGAGTCCAGAGAGTGCAGTGGCACCACTGGTGATGCAGTTTAGTGAGTCCAGAGAGTGCACTGGCACCACTGGGGATGTAGTGCAGTGAGTCCAGTGAGTGTACTGGCACCACCTGGGATGCACTGCAGTGAGTCCAGAGAGTGCACTGGCACCACTGAGAATGCACTTCAATGAGTCCAGAGAGTGCACTGGCACCACTGGGGATGCACTGCAGTGAGTCCAGAGAGTGCAGTGGCACCACTGGGGATGCACTGCAGTGAGTCCAGAGAGTGCTTTGGCACCAGTGGGGATGCACTGCAGTTACTCCAGAGACTGCACTGGCACCACTGGGGATGCAGTGCAGTGAGTCCAGAGAGTGCACTGGCACCACTGGGGATGCACTGCAGTGAGTCCAGAGAGTGCACTGGCACCACTGGGGATGCACTGCAGTGAGTCCAGAGAGTGCACTGGCACCACTGGGGATGCACTGCAGTGAGTCCACAGAGTGCACTGGCACCACTGGGGATGCAGTGCAGTGAGTCCAGAGAGTGCACTGGCACCACTGGGGATGCAGTGCAGTGAGTCCAGAGAGTGCACTGGCACCACTGGGGATGCAGTGCAGTAAGTCCAGAGAGTGCACTGGCACCACTGGGGATGCACTGCAGTGAGTCCAGAGAGTGCACTGTCACTACTGGGGATGCAGTGCAGTGAGTCCAGAGAGTGCACTGGCACCACTGGGGATGCACTGCAGTGAGTCCAGAGATTGCACTGGCACCACTGGGGATGCAGTACAGTGAGTCCACACAGTGCACTAGCACCACTGGGGATGCAGTGCAGTGAATCCAGTGAGTGCACTGGCACCACTGGGGATGCACTGCAGTGAGTCCAGAGAGTGCACTGGCACCACTGGGGATGCAGTGCAGTGAGTCCTGAGAGTGCACTGGCACCACTGGGGATGCAGTGCAGTGAGTCCAGAGATTGCACTGGCACCACTGGGGATGCAGTACTGTGAGTCCACACAGTGCACTAGCACCACTGGGGATGCAGTGCAGTGAGTCCAGAGAGTGCACTGGCACCACTGGTGATGCAGTGCAGTGAGTCCAGAGAGTGCACTGGCACCACTGGTGATGCACTGCTGTGAGTCCAGAGAGTGCTCTTGCACCACAGGGGATGCAGTGCAGTGACTCAAGAGAGTGCACTGGCAGCACTGGGGATGCAGTGCAGTGAGTCCAGAGAGTGCACTGGCACCACTGGAGATGCAGTACAGTGAGTCCAGAGAGTGCAATGGCACCACTGCGGATGCACTGCAGTGAGTCCAGAGAGTGCACTGGCTCCACTGGGGATGCACTGCAGTGAGTCCAGAGAGTGCACTGGCACCACTGGGGATGCACTGCAGTGAGTCCAGAGAGTGTACTGGCACCACTGGGGATGCACTGAAGTGAGTCCAGAGAGTGCACTGGCACCACTGAGAATGCACTTCAGTGAGTCCAGAGAGTGCACTGGCACCACTGGGGATGCACTGCAGTGAGTCCACAGAGTGCACTAGCACCACTGGGGATGCAGTGCAGTGAGTCCAGAGAGTGCGCTGGAACCACTGGGGATGCAGTGCAGTGAGTCCAGAGAGTGCACTGGCACCACTGGGGATGCAGTGCAGTGAGTCCAGAGAGTGCACTGGCACCACTGGGGATGCAGTGCAGTGAGTCCAGTGAGTGCACTGGCACCACTGGGGATGCAGTGCAGTGAGTCCAGAGAGTGCACTGGCACCACTGGGGAAGCAGTGCAGTGAGTCCAGAGAGTGCAGTGGCACCACTAGGGATGCAGTGCAGTGAGTCCAGAGAGTGCACTGGCAGCACTGGGGATGCAGTGCAGTGAGTCCAGAGAGTGCACTGGCACCACTGGGGATGCACTTCAGTGAGTCCAGAGAGTGCACTGGCACCACTGGGGATGCAGTGCTGTGACTCCAGAGAGTGCACTGGCACCACTGGGGATGCAGTGCAGTGAGTCCAGAGAGTGCACTGGCACCACTGGGGATGCGGTGCCGGGAGTCCAGAGAGTGCTTTGGCACCAGTGGGGATGCACTGCAGTTACTCCAGAGACTGCACTGGCACCACTGGGGATGCAGTGCAGTGAGTCCAGAGAGTGCACTGGCACCACTGGGGATGCACTGGAGTGAGTCCAGAGAGTGCACTGTCACCACTGGGGATGCAGTGCAGTGAGTCCACAGAGTGCACTGGCACCACTGGGGATGCAGTGCAGTGAGTCCAGAGAGTGCACTGGCACCACTGGGGATGCACTGCAGTGAATCCAGTGAGTGCACTGGCACCACTGGGGATACAGTGCAGTGAGTCCAGAGAGTGCACTGGCACCACTGGGGATGCAGTGCAGTGAGTCCAGAGAGTGCACTGGCACCACTGGGGATGCAGTACAGTGAGTCCAGAGAGTGCACTGGCACCACAGATGATGCAGTACACTGAGTCCAGTGAGTGCACTGGCACCACTGGGGATGTAGTGCAGTGACTCGAGAGAGTGCACTTGCACCACTGGGGATGCAGTGCAGTGAGTCCAGAGAGTGCACTGGCACCACTGGGGATGCACTGCAGTGAGTCCAGAGAGTGCACTGGCACCACTGGGGATGCAGTGCAGTGAGTCCAGAGAGTGCACTGGCACCACTGGGGATGCACTTCAGTGAGTCCAGAGATTGCACTGGCACCACTGGGGATGCAGTGCAGTGAGTCCAGAGAGTGCACTGGCACCCCTGGGGATGCAGTGCAGTGAGTCCAGAGAGTGCACTGGCACCACCTGTGATGCAGTGCAGTGAGTCCAGAGAGTGCACTGGCACCAATGGGGCTGCAGTGCAGTGAGTCCAAAGAGTGCACTGGCACCACTGGGAATGCACTGCAGTGAGTCCAGAGAGTGCACTGGCACCACTGGTGATGCAGTACAGTGAGTCCAGAGAGTGCACTGGCACCACTGGTGATGCACTGCAGTGAGTCCAGAGAGTGCACTGGCACCACTGGGGATGCACTTCAGTGAGTCCAGAGATTGCACTGGCACCACTGGGGATGCAGTGCAGTGAGTCCAGAGAGTGCACTGGCACCACTGGGGATGCAGTGCATTGAGTCCAGAGAGTGCACTGGCACAACTGGGGATGCACTTCAGTGAGTCCAGAGAGTGCACTGACACCACTGGGGATGCAGTGCAGTGAGTCCATAGAGTGCACTGGCAGCACTGGGGATGCACTGCAGTGAGTCCAGAGAGTACACTGGCACCAGTGGGGATGCAGTGCAGTGAGTCCAGAGAGTGCACTGGCACCACTGGGGATGCAGTGCAGTCAGTCCAGAGAGTGCACTGGCACCACTGGGGGTGCAGTACAGTGAGTCCAGAGAGTGCACTGGCACCACTGGGGATGCAGTGCAGTGAGTCCACAGAGTGCACTAGCACCACTGGGGATGCAGTGCAGTGAGTCCAGACAGTGCGCTGGAACCACTGGGGATGCAGTGCAGTGAGTCCAGAGAGTGCACTGGCACCACTGGGGATGCAGTGCAGTGAGTCCAGAGAGTGCACTGGCACCAGTGGGGACGCACTGCAGTGAGTCCAGTGAGTGCACTGGCACCACTGGGGATGCAGTGCAGTGAGTCCAGAGAGTGCACTGGCACCACTGGGGAAGCAGTGCAGTGAGTCCAGAGAGTGCAGTGGCACCACTAGGGATGCAGTGCAGTGAGTCCAGAGAGTGCACTGGCAGCCCTGGGGATGCAGTGCAGTGAGTCCAGAGAGTGCACTGGCACCACTGGGGATGCACTTCAGTGAGTCCAGAGAGTGCACTGGCACCACTGGGGATGCACTTCAGTGAGTCCAGAGAGTGCACTGGCACCACTGGGGATGCAGTGCAGTGAGTCCAGAGAGTGCACTGGCACCACTGAGAATGCACTTCAGTGAGTCCAGAGAGTGCACTGGCACCACTGGGGATGCAGTGCAGTGAGTCCAGAGATTGCACTGGCAGCACTGGGGATGCAGTGCTGTGACTCCAGAGAGCGCACAGGCACCACTGGGGATGCAGTGCAGTGAGTCCAGAGAGTGCACTGGCACCACTCGGGATGCACTGCAGTGAGTCCAGAGAGTGCACTGGCACCAGTGGGGATGCACTGCAGTGAGTCCAGTGAGTGCACTGGCACCACTGGGGAAGCAGTGCAGTGAGTCCAGAGAGTGCAGAGGCACCACTGGTGATGCAGTTTAGTGAGTCCAGAGAGTGCACTGGCACCACTGGGGATGCAGTGCAGTGAATCCAGTGAGTGCACTGGCACCACTGGGGAACAGTGCAGTGAGTCCAGAGAGTGCACTGGCACCACTGGGGATGCAGTGCAGTGAGTCCAGAGAGTGCACTGGCACCACTGGGGATGCAGTGCAGTGAGTCCAGAGAGTGCACTGGCACCACTGGGGATGCAGTGCAGTGAGTCCAGAGAGTGCGCTGGAACCACTGGGGATGCAGTGCAGTGAGTCCAGAGAGTGCACTGGCACCACTGGGGATGCAGTGCAGTGAGTCCAGAGAGTGCACTGGCACCAGTGGGGATGCACTGCAGTGAGTCCAGTGAGTGCACTGGCACCACTGGGGATGCAGTGCAGTGAGTCCAGAGAGTGCACTGGCACCACTGGGGAAGCAGTGCAGTGAGTCCAGAGAGTGCAGTGGCACCACTAGGGATGCAGTGCAGTGAGTCCAAAGAGTGCACTGGCAGCACTGGGGATGCACTGCAGTGAGTCCAGTGAGTGCACTGGCACCACTGGGGATGCACTTCAGTGAGTCCAGAGAGTGCACTGGCACCACTGGGGATGCAGTGCAGTGAGTCCAGAGAGTGCACTGGCACCACTGAGAATGCACTTCAGTGAGTCCAGAGAGTGCACTGGCACCACTGGGGATGCAGTGCAGTGAGTCCAGAGATTGCACTGGCACCACTGGGGATGCAGTGCTGTGACTCCAGAGAGCGCACAGGCACCACTGGGGATGCAGTGCAGTGAGTCCAGAGAGTGCACTGGCACCACTGGGGATGCACTGCAGTGAGTCCAGAGAGTGCACTGGCACCAGTGGGGATGCACTGCAGTGAGTCCAGTGAGTGCACTGGCACCACTGGGGAAGCAGTGCAGTGAGTCCAGAGAGTGCAGAGGCACCACTGGTGATGCAGTTTAGTGAGTCCAGAGAGTGCACTGGCACCACTGGGGATGCACTGCAGTGAATCCAGTGAGTGCACTGGCACCGCTGGGGATACAGTGCAGTGAGTCCAGAGAGTGCACTGGCACCACTGGGGATGCAGTGCAGTGAGTCCAGAGAGTGCACTGGCACCACTGGGGATGCATTGCAGTGAGTCCAGAGAGTGCACTGGCAACACAGATGATGCAGTACACTGAGTCCAGTGAGTGCACTGGCACCACTGGGGATGTAGTGCAGTGACTCGAGAGAGTGCACTTGCACCACTGGGGATGCAGTGCAGTGAGTCCAGAGAGTGCACTGGCACCACTGGGGATGCACTGCAGTGAGTCCAGAGAGTGCACTGGCACCACTGGGGATGCAGTGCAGTGAGTCCAGAGAGTGCACTGGCACCACTGGGGATGCACTGCAGTGAGTCCAGAGATTGCACTGGCACCACTGTGGATGCAGTGCAGTGAGTCCAGAGACTTCACTGGCACCACTGGGAATGCAGAGAAGTGAGTGCAGAGAGTGCACTGGCACCACTGGGGATGCAGTGCAGTGAGTCCAGAGAGTGCACTGGCACCCCTGGGGATGCAGTGCAGTGAGTCCAGAGAGTGCACTGGCACCACCTGTGATGCAGTGAAGTGAGTCCAGAGAGTGCACTGGCACCAATGGGGCTGCAGTGCAGTGAGTCCAAAGAGTGCACTGGCACCACTGGGAATGCACTGCAGTGAGTCCAGAGAGTGCACTGGCACCACTGGTGATGCAGTACAGTGAGTCCAGAGAGTGCACTGGCACCACTGGTGATGCACTGCAGTGAGTCCAGAGAGTGCACTGGCACCACTGGGGATGCACTTCAGTGAGTCCAGAGATTGCACTGGCACCACTGGGGATGCAGTGCAGTGAGTCCAGAGAGTGCACTGGCACCACTGGGGATGCAGTGCATTGAGTCCAGAGAGTGCACTGGCACAACTGGGGATGCACTTCAGTGAGTCCAGAGAGTGCACTGACACCACTGGGGATGCAGTGCAGTGAGTCCACAGAGTGCACTAGAACCACTGGGGATGCAGTGCAGTGAGTCCAGAGAGTGCGCTGGAACCACTGGGGATGCAGTGCAGTGAGTCCAGAGAGTGCACTGGCACCACTGGGGATGCAGTGCAGTGAGTCCAGAGAGTGCACTGGCACCACTGGGGATGCACTGCAGTGAGTCCAGTGAGTGCACTGTCACCACTGGGGATGCAGTACAGTGAGTCCAGAGAGTGCACTGGCACCACTGGGGAAGCAGTGCAGTGAGTCCAGAGAGTGCAGTGGCACCACTAGGGATGCAGTGCAGTGAGTCCAGAGAGTGCACTGGCAGCACTGGGGATGCAGTGCAGTGAGTCCAGAGAGTGCACTGGCACCACTGGGAATGCACTGCAGTGAGTCCAGAGAGTGCACTGGCACCACTGGGGATGCAGTGCAGTGAGTCCAGAGAGTGCACTGGCACCACTGAGAATGCACTTCAGTGAGTCCAGAGAGTGCACTGGCACCACTGGGGATGCAGTGCAGTGAGTCCAGAGATTGCACTGGCACCACAGGGGATGCAGTGCTGTGACTCCAGAGAGCGCACAGGCACCACTGGGGATGCAGTACAGTGAGTCCAGAGAGTGCACTGGCACCACTCGGGATGCACTGCAGTGAGTCCAGAGAGTGCACTGGCACCAGTGGGGATGCACTGCAGTGAGTCCAGTGAGTGCACTGGCACCACTGGGGAAGCAGTGCAGTGAGTCCAGAGAGTGCAGAGGCACCACTGGTGATGCAGTTTAGTGAGTCCAGAGAGTGCACTGGCACCACTGGGGATGCAGTGCAGTGAGTCCAGTGAGTGTACTGGCACCACTGGGGATGCACTGCAGTGAGTCCAGAGAGTGCACTGGCACCACTGAGAATGCACTTCAGTGAGTCCAGAGAGTGCACTGGCACCACTGGGGATGCACTTCAGTGAGTCCAGAGAGTGCACTGGCACCACTGGGGATGCACTGCAGTGAGTCCAGAGAGTGCACTGGCACCACTGGGGATGCAGTGCTGTGACTCCAGAGAGTGCACTGGCACCACTGGGGATGCAGTGCAGTGAGTCCAGAGAGTGCACTGGCACCACTGGGGATGCGGTGCCGGGAGTCCAGAGAGTGCTTTGGCACCAGTGGGGATGCACTGCAGTTACTCCAGAGACTGCACTGGCACCACTGGGGATGCAGTGCAGTGAGTCCAGAGAGTGCACTGGCACCACTGGGGATGCACTGGAGTGAGTCCAGAGAGTGCACTGTCACCACTGGGGATGCAGTGCAGTGAGTCCACAGAGTGCACTGGCACCACTGGGGATGCAGTGCAGTGAGTCCAGAGAGTGCGCTGGAACCACTGGGGATGCAGTGCAGTGAGTCCAGAGAGTGCACTGGCACCACTGGGGATGCAGTGCAGTGAGTCCACAGAGTGCACTAGCACCACTGGGGATGCAGTGCAGTGAGTCCAGAGAGTGCGCTGGAACCACTGGGGATGCAGTGCAGTGAGTCCAGAGAGTGCACTGGCACCACTGGGTCTTCAGTGCAGTGAGTCAAGAGAGTGCAGTGGCACCACTGGGGATGCAGTGCAGTGAGTCCAGAGAGTGCACTGGCAGCACTGGGGATGCAGTGCAGTGAGTCCAGAGAGTGCACTGGCACCACTGGGGATGCAGTGCAGTGAGTCCAGAGAGTGCAGTGGCACCACTAGGGATGCAGTGCAGTGAGTCCAGAGAGTGCACTGGCAGCACTGGGGATGCAGTGCAGTGAGTCCAGAGAGTGCACTGGTACCACTGGGGATGCAGTTCAGTGAGTCCAGAGAGTGCACTGGCACCACTGGGGATGCAGTGCAGTGAGTCCAGAGAGTGCACTGGCACCACTGAGAATGCACTTCAGTGAGTCCAGAGAGTGCACTGGCACCACTGGGGATGCAGTGCAGTGAGTCCAGAGATTGCACTGGCACCACTGGGGATGCAGTGCTGTGACTCCAGAGAGCGCACAGGCACCACTGGGGATGCAGTGCAGTGAGTCCAGAGAGTGCACTGGCACCACTGGGGATGCACTGCAGTGAGCCCAGAGAGTGCACTGGCACCAGTGGGGATGCACTGCAGTGAGTCCAGTGAGTGCACTGGCACCACTGGGGAAGCAGTGCAGTGAGTCCAGAGAGTGCAGAGGCACCACTGGTGATGCAGTTTAGTGAGTCCAGAGAGTGCACTGGCATCACTGGGGATGCAGTGCAGTGAGTCCAGTGAGTGTACTGGCACCACTGGGGATGCACTGCAGTGAGTCCAGAGAGTGCACTCGCACCACTGAGAATGCACTTCAGTGAGTCCAGAGAGTGCACTGGCACCACTGGGGATGCAGTGCAGTGAGTCCAGAGAGTGCACTGGCACCACTGGGGATGCACTGCAGTGAGTCCAGAGAGTGCACTGGCACCACTGGGGATGCAGTGCTGTGACTCAAGAGAGTGCACTGGCACCACTGGGGATGCTAGGCCTAGGAAGTGCTGGGGGAAGAACGTTAGGTTTACTCCTGTATATATTACCCCGAAGTGGGCTTTTGCTCATGTTTGGTGTAGGGTAAACCCAGTGAGTAGTGGGAATCAGTGAGTAAATCCTGCTAGAATGGCAAAGACGGCGCCTATGGATAGGACGTAGTGGAAGTGGGCAACTACGTAGTACGTGTCGTGCAGGGCGATGTCTAGGGAAGAGTTTGCAAGAACGATTCCTGTTAATCCTCCGATGGTAAATAGGAAGATAAATCCTAGAGCTCATAGTATTGGGGGGAGTCTCATTTGATTGTTCCTCCGTGCAGGGTGGCTAGTCAGCTAAATACTTTGATTCCGGTAGGGATGGCAATGATTATAGTGGCTGATGTAAAGTAGGCTCGGGTATCAACGTCTATTCCTACTGTAAACATGTGGTGAGCTCAGACGATGAATCCTAGGAAGCCGATGGATAGTATGGCTCAGACTATTCCCATGTAGCCGAAGGGCTCCTTGACTATGTAGTATGCTACAGTCTCTGGACTCACTGCACTGCATCCCCACATGGGGGGAGGCCTGCTAGGGATAAAAGTACTAGTATTAGGGTGGCGTTTAGCACTGGGGTTTTTGTTCATGAGGTTGTGATCATGGATAGGTTAAGGGCTTTGATTTTGTTAAGGGCTAGGAATACGGCTGATGTTATGATTGTGTATAGGTAGAAGGTAAGTAAGGCCAATTTGGGGCTGTAAACTAGGATGATGGCGATTCAGCCTAAGTGGGAGATGGACGAGAAGGCTAGGATTTTGCGTGTTTGTGTTTGGTTCAGTCCTATTCAGCCTCCTAGTGCTGTTGAGGCTAGGGCCATGGCGGTGAGTAGAGCTGGGTCGAGGGATTTGGATGTTAGTAGGAGCAGGGTTAGTGGGGGGAATTTTATGAGGGTCGAGAGTAGCAGGGCTGTTATTAGTGGCGATCCTTGTAGTACTTCTGGGAATCAGAAGTGAAATGGCACTAGGCCCAGTTTAATAGCGATTGCTGCTGTCAGTAGTAGACAGGAGGTTGGGTGGTTTATTTGTGTGATGTCTCATTGGCCGGTGACTCAGGCATTGGTTATGCTAGAGAATAGGACCAGGGCGGAAGCAGCTGCTTGGGTTAGGAAGTATTTCGTTGCGGCTTCTACTGCTCGTGGGTGGTGGGATTTGGCAATTAGGGGAATGATGGCTAGTGCGTTGATCTCCAGTCCTGTCCAGGCCAGAACTCAGTGGTTGCTGGAAATTGTGATTGTGGTGCCCAAGATGAGGCTGAAGGTTATGATTGGGGTCGCGTAAGGGTTCATTAGTAGAGGAGGGGGTTAAACCATCATTTTCGGGGTATGGGCCCGATAGCTTGATTAGCTGACTCTACTAGAAAATAATATAAGGGAAGTATGGAGAATTTTGATTTCTCTTGTGTGGGTTCAATTCCTACTTTTCTAAGGTCAACAGGAAATGAGAGGGCTGTTATACCTCTATGTTCACTTTATCATAGTGACCCTTTGTAGTTCAGGCACATTTCCTTATGTAAGGAGGTAGGCCTGCATAGCAGATAGGTATGCTGATGTGTCAGAGGCACAGAGCTAGTGTGAGGGGTAGGAAGTTTTTTCATAGTAGGTGCATTAGTTGGTCATATCGGAATCGTGGGTATGAAGCTCGGACCCATAAGAAACCAGAAGATAGTAGGAGGACTTTTGTGGCTAGGATGACGGGGAATAGTTCTGTGGGTGGCCCTAGGGCGCTTGGGTTTAGGAATATGATGGCTGTAAGTGTATTTATTAGCATAATGTTCGCATATTCAGCTAGGAAGAATAAGGCGAAGGGTCCTGCGGCGTATTCAACGTTAAACCCTGAGACTAGCTCAGATTCACCCTCTGTGAGGTCAAAAGGAGCTCGGTTTGTCTCTGCTAGGGTGGATACGTATCATATTATTGCTAGGGGTCATGAGGAGAAAATGAAGTATAGAGGCTCCTGTGCGATGGCAAAGGAGCTGAGTGTGTAGCTTCCGCTTAGTATGATTATTGATAGCAGGATTATGGCCAGTGTCACTTCGTATGAAATGGTCTGTGCTACTGCCCGTAGGGCTCCGATTAGTGCGTATTTTGAGTTCGAGGCTCAGCCTGATCATAGGACTGAGTAGACGGCTAGGCTTGACATGGCTATTAGGAAGAGAACTCCGAGGTTTAGATCTGCTAGGGGAAATGGGAGTGGTAGTGGTGCTCAAGTGGTGAGGGCTAGGACAAGGGCTAGTATTGGTATCAGAATGAATAGAAGTGGGGAAGAGGTAGAGGGTCGGATGGGCTCTTTGGTAAATAGTTTCAGTCCGTCCGCAAATGGTTGAAGTAGGCCAAAAGGCCCGACAACGTTAGGGCCTTTGCGGGATTGTATGTAGCTTAGGATTTTCCGTTCTACTAGGGTTAGGAAGGCTACGGCAATCAGGATTGGGATGATGTATAGGAGGGATATAACGAGGCAGCTTAGTGTTGTTATTTGAATCATGGGTGAAGCTAGGGAGAGGATTTGAACCTCTGGGGAAAGGGCTTAAGCCTTCTGCACTTGCCGGGCTCTGCCACTCTAGCTGGTCCTTTTCTAGGATTGAAAGTGGTGGGGGAAGGCCCTCTTCACGGTTTAGTTGGTTTCACTGCTTAGAGGGGGGGGGCGTGCTTGTGGTATTGGCCCCACTTTCCCGGTCCTTTCGTACTGGGGAGAGTGTGTCATAGATAGAAACCGACCTGGATTGCTCCGGTCTGAACTCAGATCACGTAGGACTGTTAATCGTTGAACAAACGAACCCTTAATAGCGGCTGCACCATTAGGATGTCCTGATCCAACATCGAGGTCGTAAACCCCCCTGTCGATATGGGCTCTTGAGGGGGATTGCGCTGTTATCCCTGGGGTAGCTTGGTCCATTAATCAATTATATTGGGTCTGGTCACTGTTAGCACTTTGAGGGGTAGCTCTAGGTAAAGAGGTATGGTCTTGTTTTTGGAGGATTTGTTCTCCTCCAAGGTCGCCCCAACCGAAAAATATCGACCAGGCTCTGCGATGGTAGTGGCCCCAGTGGGGTTGATTGAGGATTCGCGGTGGTCGTTGATTTTTAAGTTCCACAGGGTCTTCTCGTCTTATGTTCACATCCCCGCTTTTGCACGGGGAGATCAATTTCACTGATTATCTGTGAGAGACAGTTAAGACCTCGTTTAGCCATTCATACAAGTCTCGATTTATGGGACAATTGATTGCGCTATCTTTGCACGGTTAGGATACCGCGGCCGTTAAACCTAAGTCACCGGGCAGGCATCACCTTCAATACTTGTTTAATTTGCTGAAGGCTATGTTTTTGGTAAACAGTCGGGCCTTATTAATTTGCCGAGTTCCTTTCACAGATTTTAATCGCTCTTATAGGCGCTCCTGAGTCGGGTTAACAGGGTTAGTTAATACGTGGTCTTGTAGGGGTTTTTGTATCTGTCTAGGTCTGTTAATAATGTTTCTATGTAAGCTTGCGCCGTTAGAGGGGTGTGGCCCTGTACATGAGGGGCCTAGGATGATTCCTAGGATTGTTATGAGGATGGCAGCGGTTTTGGTGATAAGGGGTATGGTTATTGGGGGGGTTTTGGTTGGTGTGATGAAAGAGGTAATGATTATTCCTGCTGTAATGCTGCCTAGGGCGAGTCGGGTTAGGGGGGCGGTGATTAGTGGGTTGTTTTCGTTTATTGATACTATTGGGGGGATTCGGGTTTGTCCAGCTTGGACTAGGATGGTTATGCGGATGCTGTAGGTTGCGGTGAATGCTGTGGCTATAAGGGTTAGGAGTAGGGCTCAAGTATTTAGGTATGATGTGTTTAAGCTTTCGATGATGAGGTCTTTTGAGTAGAATCCGGCTAGGAATGGGGTTCCTATCAGCGCCAGGTTTCCGATGGTTAGGCAGGAAGTAGTGACTGGGAGTATTTTCTGTAGGCCTCCTATCTTTCGGATATCTTGTTCTCCGTTTAGGTTGTGGATGATAGACCCTGAGCATAGGAATAGTATGGCTTTAAAGAAGGCATGGGTTGAGATGTGTAGGAAGGCTAGTTGTGGGAGGTTTAGTCCGATAGTGACTATTATTAGTCCTAGTTGGCTGGATGTTGAGAAAGCAATGATTTTTTTGATGTCATTTTGGGTTAGGGCGCATGTGGCAGCGAATAGGGTTGATAGAGCACCTAGGCATAGGCAGGCAGTTAGGGCTGTCTGGTTGGTGGCTAGCAGGGGGTGCATGCGGATGAGCAGGAAGATTCCGGCTACTACTATGGTACTGGAGTGCAGTAGGGCTGATACTGGGGTGGGGCCTTCTATTGCTGCGGGCAGTCATGGGTGGAGTCCAAATTGGGCGGATTTTCCTGCGGCTGCGAGGATTAATCCTATGAGGGGGAGGATTGGGGTTTGGTGGGGGTGTACGGCTTGTTGGATCTCTCAGGTGTTGAATGTTGAAGCTAGTCATGCTATGCTCAGGATCAGTCCGACGTCTCCGATTCGGTTGTAGATTACGGCTCGTAGGGCGGCGGTGTTGGCATCTGCTCGGCCTTGTCATCAGCCGATGAGAAGGAAGGACATGATTCGTACTCCTTCCCAGCCTACGAATAGGAGGAATATGTTGTTTGCGGTTGTTAGGAGGAGTATGGCGACTAGGAATGTCAGTAGGTAGGTGAAAAATTTTGTTACGTATGGCTCTGAGGCCATGTATCATATGGCGAATTGTAGGATTGATCATGTTACAAATAGGGCGATTGGAAGAAATGTTATTGAGTATTGGTCTATTTTTAGGCTCAGGGGGATTTTAAAGTTTATAATGAATTTTCACTCCCAGTGGCAGGTGACAGATTCTACTCCCGAGTAGATGAATGCGGTTGTAGGGGCTAGGCTAATTAGGAATGCGGTTTTAACAGCGCGGGTGGTGGCTTGTGGGGTGTTAGACCCGAAAAAACACGTACGGTGCCACTTTCTGCCATCCAAAAGTGCTCTCAGCGGAAGCCTTTGGGTACACCTGAACTCCCTGGGGGAGCCTTTACGCAACCCCACACTCAACAGGACTCTGCGTCTTCACTCTTTCCTAACAACCCTAAACATAACCCTAACCGCAACAAGAAGCTGAACCCGAGTTAGACCCGAAAAAACACGTACGGTGCCACTTTCTGCCATCAAAAAGTGCTCTCAGCGGAAGCCTTTGGGTACACCTGAACTCCCTGGGGGAGCCTTTACGCAACCCCACACTCAACAGGACTCTGCGTCTTCACTCTTTCCTAACAACCCTAAACATAACCCTAACCGCAACAAGAAGCTGAACCCGAGTTAGACCCGAAAAAACACGTACGGTGCCACTTTCTGCCATCAAAAAGTGCTCTCAGCGGAAGCCTTTGGGTACACCTGAACTCCCTGGGGGAGCCTTTACGCAACCCCACACTCAACAGGACTCTGCGTCTTCGCTCTTTCCTAACAACCCTAAACATATCCCTAACCGCAACAAGAAGCTGAACCCGAGTTAGACCCGAAAAAACACGTACGGTGCCACTTTCTGCCATCAAAAAGTGCTCTCAGCGGAAGCCTTTGGGTACACCTGAACTCCCTGGGGGAGCCTTTACGCAACCCCACACTCAACAGGACTCTGCGTCTTCACTCTTTCCTAACAACCCTAAACATAAGCCTAACCGCAACAAGAAGCTGAACCCGAGTTAGACCCGAAAAAACACGTACGGTGCCACTTTCTGCCATCAAAAAGTGCTCTCAGCGGAAGCCTTTGGGTACACCTGAACTCCCTGGGGGAGCCTTTACGCAACCCCACACTCAACAGGACTCTGCGTCTTCACTCTTTCCTAACAACCCTAAACATAACCCTAACCGCAACAAGAAGCTGAACCCGAGTTAGACCCGAAAAAACACGTACGGTGCCACTTTCTGCCATCAAAAAGTGCTCTCAGCGGAAGCCTTTGGGTACACCTGAACTCCCTGGGGGAGCCTTTACGCAACCCCACACTCAACAGGACTCTGCGTCTTCACTCTTTCCTAACAACCCTAAACATAACCCTAACCGCAACAAGAAGCTGAACCCGAGTTAGACCCGAAAAAACACGTACGGTGCCACTTTCTGCCATCAAAAAGTGCTCTCAGCGGAAGCCTTTGGGTACACCTGAACTCCCTGGGGGAGCCTTTACGCAACCCCACACTCAACAGGACTCTGCGTCTTCACTCTTTCCTAACAACCCTAAACATAACCCTAACCGCAACAAGAAGCTGAACCCGAGTTAGACCCGAAAAAACACGTACGGTGCCACTTTCTGCCATCAAAAAGTGCTCTCAGCGGAAGCCTTTGGGTACACCTGAACTCCCTGGGGGAGCCTTTACGCAACCCCACACTCAACAGGACTCTGCGTCTTCGCTCTTTCCTAACAACCCTAAACATATCCCTAACCGCAACAAGAAGCTGAACCCGAGTTAGACCCGAAAAAACACGTACGGTGCCACTTTCTGCCATCAAAAAGTGCTCTCAGCGGAAGCCTTTGGGTACACCTGAACTCCCTGGGGGAGCCTTTACGCAACCCCACACTCAACAGGACTCTGCGTCTTCACTCTTTCCTAACAACCCTAAACATAAGCCTAACCGCAACAAGAAGCTGAACCCGAGTTAGACCCGAAAAAACACGTACGGTGCCACTTTCTGCCATCAAAAAGTGCTCTCAGCGGAAGCCTTTGGGTACACCTGAACTCCCTGGGGGAGCCTTTACGCAACCCCACACTCAACAGGACTCTGCGTCTTCACTCTTTCCTAACAACCCTAAACATAACCCTAACCGCAACAAGAAGCTGAACCCGAGTTAGACCCGAAAAAACACGTACGGTGCCACTTTCTGCCATCAAAAAGTGCTCTCAGCGGAAGCCTTTGGGAACACCTGAACTCCCTGGGGGAGCCTTTACGCAACCCCACACTCAACAGGACTCTGCGTCTTCACTCTTTCCTAACAACCCTAAACATAACCCTAACCGCAACAAGAAGCTGAACCCGAGTTAGACCCGAAAAAACACGTACGGTGCCACTTTCTGCCATCAAAAAGTGCTCTCAGCGGAAGCCTTTGGGTACACCTGAACTCCCTGGGGGAGCCTTTACGCAACCCCACACTCAACAGGACTCTGCGTCTTCACTCTTTCCTAACAACCCTAAACATAACCCTAACCGCAACAAGAAGCTCAACCCGAGTTAGACCCGAAAAAACACGTACGGTGCCACTTTCTGCCATCAAAAAGTGCTCTCAGCGGAAGCCTTTGGGTACACCTGAACTCCCTGGGGGAGCCTTTACGCAACCCCACACTCAACAGGACTCTGCGTCTTCACTCTTTCCTAACAACCCTAAACATAACCCTAACCGCAACAAGAAGCTGAACCCGAGTTAGACCCGAAAAAACACGTACGGTGCCACTTTCTGCCATCCAAAAGTGCTCTCAGCGGAAGCCTTTGGGTACACCTGAACTCCCTGGGGGAGCCTTTACGCAACCCCACACTCAACAGGACTCTGCGTCTTCACTCTTTCCTAACAACCCTAAACATAACCCTAACCGCAACAAGAAGCTGAACCCGAGTTAGACCCGAAAAAACACGTACGGTGCCACTTTCTGCCATCAAAAAGTGCTCTCAGCGGAAGCCTTTGGGTACACCTGAACTCCCTGGGGGAGCCTTTACGCAACCCCACACTCAACAGGACTCTGCGTCTTCGCTCTTTCCTAACAACCCTAAACATAACCCTAACCGCAACAAGAAGCTGAACCCGAGTTAGACCCGAAAAAACACGTACGGTGCCACTTTCTGCCATCAAAAAGTGCTCTCAGCGGAAGCCTTTGGGTACACCTGAACTCCCTGGGGGAGCCTTTACGCAACCCCACACTCAACAGGACTCTGCGTCTTCACTCTTTCCTAACAACCCTAAACATAACCCTAACCGCAACAAGAAGCTGAACCCGAGTTAGACCCGAAAAAACACGTACGGTGCCACTTTCTGCCATCCAAAAGTGCTCTCAGCGGAAGCCTTTGGGTACACCTGAACTCCCTGGGGGAGCCTTTACGCAACCCCACACTCAACAGGACTCTGCGTCTTCACTCTTTCCTAACAACCCTAAACATAACCCTAACCGCAACAAGAAGCTGAACCCGAGTTAGACCCGAAAAAACACGTACGGTGCCACTTTCTGCCATCAAAAAGTGCTCTCAGCGGAAGCCTTTGGGTACACCTGAACTCCCTGGGGGAGCCTTTACGCAACCCCACACTCAACAGGACTCTGCGTCTTCACTCTTTCCTAACAACCCTAAACATAACCCTAACCGCAACAAGAAGCTGAACCCGAGTTAGACCCGAAAAAACACGTACGGTGCCACTTTCTGCCATCCAAAAGTGCTCTCAGCGGAAGCCTTTGGGTACACCTGAACTCCCTGGGGGAGCCTTTACGCAACCCCACACTCAACAGGACTCTGCGTCTTCGCTCTTTCATAACAACCCTAAACATAACCCTAACCGCAACAAGAAGCTGAACCCGAGTTAGACCCGAAAAAACACGTACGGTGCCACTTTCTGCCATCAAAAAGTGCTCTCAGCGGAAGCCTTTGGGTACACCTGAACTCCCTGGGGGAGCCTTTACGCAACCCCACACTCAACAGGACTCTGCGTCTTCACTCTTTCCTAACAACCCTAAACATAACCCTAACCGCAACAAGAAGCTGAACCCGAGTTAGACCCGAAAAAACACGTACGGTGCCACTTTCTGCCATCAAAAAGTGCTCTCAGCGGAAGCCTTTGGGTACACCTGAACTCCCTGGGGGAGCCTTTACGCAACCCCACACTCAACAGGACTCTGCGTCTTCACTCTTTCCTAACAACCCTAAACATAACCCTAACCGCAACAAGAAGCTGAACCCGAGTTAGACCCGAAAAAACACGTACGGTGCCACTTTCTGCCATCCAAAAGTGCTCTCAGCGGAAGCCTTTGGGTACACCTGAACTCCCTGGGGGAGCCTTTACGCAACCCCACACTCAACAGGACTCTGCGTCTTCACTCTTTCCTAACAACCCTAAACATAACCCTAACCGCAACAAGAAGCTGAACCCGAGTTAGACCCGAAAAAACACGTACGATGCCACTTTCTGCCATCAAAAAGTGCTCTCAGCGGAAGCCTTTGGGTACACCTGAACTCCCTGGGGGAGCCTTTACGCAACCGCACACTCAACAGGACTCTGCGTCTTCACTCTTTCCTAACAACCCTAAACATAACCCTAACCGCAACAAGAAGCTGAACCCGAGTTAGACCCGAAAAAACACGTACGGTGCCACTTTCTGCCATCAAAAAGTGCTCTCAGCGGAAGCCTTTGGGTACACCTGAACTCCCTGGGGGAGCCTTTACGCAACCCCACACTCAACAGGACTCTGCGTCTTCACTCTTTCCTAACAACCCTAAACATAACCCTAACCGCAACAAGAAGCTGAACCCGAGTTAGACCCGAAAAAACACGTACGGTGCCACTTTCTGCCATCAAAAAGTGCTCTCAGCGGAAGCCTTTGGGTACACCTGAACTCCCTGGGGGAGCCTTTACTAAACCCCGCACTCAACAGGACTCTGCGTCTTCACTCTTTCCTAACAACCCTAAACATAACCCTAACCGCAACAAGAAGCTGAACCCGAGTTAGACCCGAAAAAACACGTACGGTGCCACTTTCTGCCATCAAAAAGTGCTCTCAGCGGAAGCCTTTGGGTACACCTGAACTCCCTGGGGGAGCCTTTACGCAACCCCACACTCAACAGGACTCTGCGTCTTCACTCTTTCCTAACAACCCTAAACATAACCCTAACCGCAACAAGAAGCTGAACCCGAGTTAGACCCGAAAAAACACGTACGGTGCCACTTTCTGCCATCCAAAAGTGCTCTCAGCGGAAGCCTTTGGGTACACGTGAACTCCCTGGGGGAGCCTTTACGCAACCCCACACTCAACAGGACTCTGCGTCTTCACTCTTTCCTAACAACCCTAAACATAACCCTAACCGCAACAAGAAGCTCAACCCGAGTTAGACCCGAAAAAACACGTACGGTGCCACTTTCTGCCATCAAAAAGTGCTCTCAGCGGAAGCCTTTGGGTACACCTGAACTCCCTGGGGGAGCCTTTACGCAACCCCCCACTCAACAGGACTCTGCGTCTTCGCTCTTTCCTAACAACCCTAAACATAACCCTAACCGCAACAAGAAGCTGAACCCGAGTTAGACCCGAAAAAACACGTACGGTGCCACTTTCTGCCATCAAAAAGTGCTCTCAGCGGAAGCCTTTGGGTACACCTGAACTCCCTGGGGGAGCCTTTACGCAACCCCACACTCAACAGGACTCTGCGTCTTCACTCTTTCCTAACAACCCTAAACATAACCCTAACCGCAACAAGAAGCTCAACCCGAGTTAGACCCGAAAAAACACGTACGGTGCCACTTTCTGCCATCCAAAAGTGCTCTCAGCGGAAGCCTTTGGGTACACCTGAACTCCCTGGGGGAGCCTTTACGCAACCCCACACTCAACAGGACTCTGCGTCTTCACTCTTTCCTAACAACCCTAAACATAACCCTAACCGCAACAAGAAGCTGAACCCGAGTTAGACCCGAAAAAACACGTACGGTGCCACTTTCTGCCATCAAAAAGTGCTCTCAGCGGAAGCCTTTGGGTACACGTGAACTCTCTGGGGGAGCCTTTACGCAACCCCACACTCAACAGGACTCTGCGTCTTCACTCTTTCCTAACAACCCTAAACATAACCCTAACCGCAACAAGAAGCTGAACCCGAGTTAGACCCGAAAAAACACGTACGGTGCCACTTTCTGCCATCAAAAAGTGCTCTCAGCGGAAGCCTTTGGGTACACCTGAACTCCCTGGGGGAGCCTTTACGCAACCCCACACTCAACAGGACTCTGCGTCTTCACTCTTTCCTAACAACCCTAAACATAACCCTAACCGCAACAAGAAGCTGAACCCGAGTTAGACCCGAAAAAACACGTACGGTGCCACTTTCTGCCATCAAAAAGTGCTCTCAGCGGAAGCCTTTGGGTACACCTGAACTCCCTGGGGGAGCCTTTACGCAACCCCACACTCAACAGGACTCTGCGTCTTCACTCTTTCCTAACAACCCTAAACATAACCCTAACCGCAACAAGAAGCTGAACCCGAGTTAGACCCGAAAAAACACGTACGGTGCCACTTTCTGCCATCAAAAAGTGCTCTCAGCGGAAGCCTTTGGGTACACCTGAACTCCCTGGGGGAGCCTTTACGCAACCCCACACTCAACAGGACTCTGCGTCTTCACTCTTTCCTAACAACCCTAAACATAACCCTAACCGCAACAAGAAGCTGAACCCGAGTTAGACCCGAAAAAACACGTACGGTGCCACTTTCTGCCATCAAAAAGTGCTCTCAGCGGAAGCCTTTGGGTACACCTGAACTCCCTGGGGGAGCCTTTACGCAACCCCACACTCAACAGGACTCTGCGTCTTCGCTCTTTCCTAACAACCCTAAACATAACCCTAACCGCAACAAGAAGCTGAACCCGAGTTAGACCCGAAAAAACACGTACGGTGCCACTTTCTGCCATCCAAAAGTGCTCTCAGCGGAAGCCTTTGGGTACACCTGAACTCCCTGGGGGAGCCTTTACGCAACCCCACACTCAACAGGACTCTGCGTCTTCACTCTTTCCTAACAACCCTAAACATAACCCTAACCGCAACAAGAAGCTGAACCCGAGTTAGACCCGAAAAAACACGTACGGTGCCACTTTCTGCCATCAAAAAGTGCTCTCAGCGGAAGCCTTTGGGTACACCTGAACTCCCTGGGGGAGCCTTTACGCAACCCCACACTCAACAGGACTCTGCGTCTTCACTCTTTCCTAACAACCCTAAACATAACCCTAACCGCAACAAGAAGCTGAACCCGAGTTAGACCCGAAAAAACACGTACGGTGCCACTTTCTGCCATCAAAAAGTGCTCTCAGCGGAAGCCTTTGGGTACACCTGAACTCCCTGGGGGAGCCTTTACGCAACCCCACACTCAACAGGACTCTGCGTTTTCACTCTTTCCTAACAACCCTAAACATAACCCTAACCGCAACAAGAAGCTGAACCCGAGTTAGACCCGAAAAAACACGTACGGTGCCACTTTCTGCCATCAAAAAGTGCTCTCAGCGGAAGCCTTTGGGTACACCTGAACTCCCTGGGGGAGCCTTTACGCAACCCCACACTCAACAGGACTCTGCGTCTTCACTCTTTCCTAACAACCCTAAACATAACCCTAACCGCAACAAGAAGCTGAACCCGAGTTAGACCCGAAAAAACACGTACGGTGCCACTTTCTGCCATCAAAAAGTGCTCTCAGCGGAAGCCTTTGGGTACACCTGAACTCCCTGGGGGAGCCTTTACGCAACCCCACACTCAACAGGACTCTGCGTCTTCACTCTTTCCTAACAACCCTAAACATAACCCTAACCGCAACAAGAAGCTGAACCCGAGTTAGACCCGAAAAAACACGTACGGTGCCACTTTCTGCCATCAAAAAGTGCTCTCAGCGGAAGCCTTTGGGTACACCTGAACTCCCTGGGGGAGCCTTTACGCAACCCCACACTCAACAGGACTCTGCGTCTTCGCTCTTTCCTAACAACCCTAAACATAACCCTAACCGCAACAAGAAGCTGAACCCGAGTTAGACCCGAAAAAACACGTACGGTGCCACTTTCTGCCATCAAAAAGTGCTCTCAGCGGAAGCCTTTGGGTACACCTGAACTCCCTGGGGGAGCCTTTACGCAACCCCACACTCAACAGGACTCTGCGTCTTCACTCTTTCCTAACAACCCTAAACATAACCCTAACCGCAACAAGAAGCTGAACCCGAGTTAGACCCGAAAAAACACGTACGGTGCCACTTTCTGCCATCAAAAAGTGCTCTCAGCGGAAGCCTTTGGGTACACCTGAACTCCCTGGGGGAGCCTTTACGCAACCCCACACTCAACAGGACTCTGCGTCTTCACTCTTTCCTAACAACCCTAAACATAACCCTAACCGCAACAAGAAGCTGAACCCGAGTTAGACCCGAAAAAACACGTACGGTGCCACTTTCTGCCATCCAAAAGTGCTCTCAGCGGAAGCCTTTGGGTACACCTGAACTCCCTGGGGGAGCCTTTACGCAACCCCACACTCAACAGGACTCTGCGTCTTCACTCTTTCCTAACAACCCTAAACATAACCCTAACCGCAACAAGAAGCTGAACCCGAGTTAGACCCGAAAAAACACGTACGATGCCACTTTCTGCCATCAAAAAGTGCTCTCAGCGGAAGCCTTTGGGTACACCTGAACTCCCTGGGGGAGCCTTTACGCAACCGCACACTCAACAGGACTCTGCGTCTTCACTCTTTCCTAACAACCCTAAACATAACCCTAACCGCAACAAGAAGCTGAACCCGAGTTAGACCCGAAAAAACACGTACGGTGCCACTTTCTGCCATCAAAAAGTGCTCTCAGCGGAAGCCTTTGGGTACACCTGAACTCCCTGGGGGAGCCTTTACGCAACACCACACTCAACAGGACTCTGCGTCTTCACTCTTTCCTAACAACCCTAAACATAACCCTAACCGCAACAAGAAGCTGAACCCGAGTTAGACCCGAAAAAACACGTACGGTGCCACTTTCTGCCATCAAAAAGTGCTCTCAGCGGAAGCCTTTGGGTACACCTGAACTCCCTGGGGGAGCCTTTACGCAACCCCGCACTCAACAGGACTCTGCGTCTTCACTCTTTCCTAACAACCCTAAACATAACCCTAACAGCAACAAGAAGCTGAACCCGAGTTAGACCCGAAAAAACACGTACGGTGCCACTTTCTGCCATCAAAAAGTGCTCTCAGCGGAAGCCTTTGGGTACACCTGAACTCCCTGGGGGAGCCTTTACGCAACCCCACACTCAACAGGACTCTGCGTCTTCACTCTTTCCTAACAACCCTAAACATAACCCTAACCGCAACAAGAAGCTGAACCCGAGTTAGACCCGAAAAAACACGTACGGTGCCACTTTCTGCCATCAAAAAGTGCTCTCAGCGGAAGCCTTTGGGTACACCTGAACTCCCTGGGGGAGCCTTTACGCAACCCCACACTCAACAGGACTCTGCGTCTTCACTCTTTCCTAACAACCCTAAACATAACCCTAACCGCAACAAGAAGCTGAACCCGAGTTAGACCCGAAAAAACACGTACGGTGCCACTTTCTGCCATCAAAAAGTGCTCTCAGCGGAAGCCTTTGGGTACACCTGAACTCCCTGGGGGAGCCTTTACGCAACCCCACACTCAACAGGACTCTGCGTCTTCACTCTTTCCTAACAACCCTAAACATAACCCTAACCGCAACAAGAAGCTGAACCCGAGTTAGACCCGAAAAAACACGTACGGTGCCACTTTCTGCCATCAAAAAGTGCTCTCAGCGGAAGCCTTTGGGTACACCTGAACTCCCTGGGGGAGCCTTTACGCAACCCCACACTCAACAGGACTCTGCGTCTTCACTCTTTCCTAACAACCCTAAACATAACCCTAACCGCAACAAGAAGCTGAACCCGAGTTAGACCCGAAAAAACACGTACGGTGCCACTTTCTGCCATCAAAAAGTGCTCTCAGCGGAAGCCTTTGGGTACACCTGAACTCCCTGGGGGAGCCTTTACGCAACCCCACACTCAACAGGACTCTGCGTCTTCACTCTTTCCTAACAACCCTAAACATAACCCTAACCGCAACAAGAAGCTGAACCCGAGTTAGACCCGAAAAAACACGTACGGTGCCACTTTCTGCCATCAAAAAGTGCTCTCAGCGGAAGCCTTTGGGTACACCTGAACTCCCTGGGGGAGCCTTTACGCAACCCCACACTCAACAGGACTCTGCGTCTTCACTCTTTCCTAACAACCCTAAACATAACCCTAACCGCAACAAGAAGCTGAACCCGAGTTAGACCCGAAAAAACACGTACGGTGCCACTTTCTGCCATCCAAAAGTGCTCTCAGCGGAAGCCTTTGGGTACACCTGAACTCCCTGGGGGAGCCTTTACGCAACCGCACAGTCAACAGGACTCTGCGTCTTCACTCTTTCCTAACAACCCTAAACATAACCCTAACCGCAACAAGAAGCTGAACCCGAGTTAGACCCGAAAAAACACGTACGGTGCCACTTTCTGCCATCAAAAAGTGCTCTCAGCGGAAGCCTTTGGGTACACCTGAACTCCCTGGGGGAGCCTTTACGCAACCTCACACTCAACAGGACTCTGCGTCTTCACTCTTTCCTAACAACCCTAAACATAACCCTAACCGCAACAAGAAGCTGAACCCGAGTTAGACCCGAAAAAACACGTACGGTGCCACCTTCTGCCATCAAAAAGTGCTCTCAGCGGAAGCCTTTGGGTACACGTGAACTCCCTGGGGGAGCCTTTACGCAACCCCACACTCAACAGGACTCTGCGTCTTCACTCTTTCCTAACAACCCTAAACATAACCCTAACCGCAACAAGAAGCTCAACCCGAGTTAGACCCGAAAAAACACGTACGGTGCCACTTTCTGCCATCAAAAAGTGCTCTCAGCGGAAGCCTTTGGGTACACCTGAACTCCCTGGGGGAGCCTTTACGCAACCCCACACTCAACAGGACTCTGCGTCTTCACTCTTTCCTAACAACCCTAAACATAACCCTAACAGGAACAAGAAGCTGAACCCGAGTTAGACCCGAAAAAACACGTACGGTGCATCTTTCTGCCATCAAAAAGTGCTCTCAGCGGAAGCCTTTGGGTACACCTGAACTCCCTGGGGGAGCCTTTACACAACCCCACACTCAACAGGACTCTGCGTCTTCACTCTTTCCTAACAACCCTAAACATAACCCTAACCGCAACAAGAAGCTGAACCCGAGTTAGACCCGAAAAAACACGTAGGGTGCCACTTTCTGCCATCAAAAAGTGCTCTCAGCGGAAGCCTTTGGGTACACCTGAACTCCCTGGGGGAGCCTTTACGCAACCCCACACTCAACAGGACTCTGCGTCTTCACTCTTTCCTAACAACCCTAAACATAACCCTAACCGCAACAAGAAGCTGAACCCGAGTTAGACCCGAAAAAACACGTACGGTGCCACTTTCTGCCATCAAAAAGTGCTCTCAGCGGAAGCCTTTGGGTACACCTGAACTCCCTGGGGGAGCCTTTACGCAACCCCGCACTCAACAGGACTCTGCGTCTTCACTCTTTCCTAACAACCCTAAACATAACCCTAACCGCAAAAAGAAGCTGAACCCGAGTTAGACCCGAAAAAACACGTACGGTGCCACTTTCTGCCATCAAAAAGTGCTCTCAGCGGAAGCCTTTGGGTACACCTGAACTCCCTGGGGGAGCCTTTACGCAACCCCACACTCAACAGGACTCTGCGTCTTCACTCTTTCCTAACAACCCTAAACATAACCCTAACCGCAACAAGAAGCTGAACCCGAGTTAGACCCGAAAAAACACGTACGGTGCCACTTTCTGCCATCAAAAAGTGCTCTCAGCGGAAGCCTTTGGGTACACCTGAACTCCCTGGGGGAGCCTTTACGCAACCCCACACTCAACAGGACTCTGCGTCTTCACTCTTTCCTAACAACCCTAAACATAACCCTAACCGCAACAAGAAGCTGAACCCGAGTTAGACCCGAAAAAACACGTACGGTGCCACTTTCTGCCATCAAAAAGTGCTCTCAGCGGAAGCCTTTGGGTACACCTGAACTCCCTGGGGGAGCCTTTACGCAACCCCACACTCAACAGGACTCTGCGTCTTCACTCTTTCCTAACAACCCTAAACATAACCCTAACCGCAACAAGAAGCTGAACCCGAGTTAGACCCGAAAAAACACGTACGGTGCCACTTTCTGCCATCAAAAAGTGCTCTCAGCGGAAGCCTTTGGGTACACCTGAACTCCCTGGGGGAGCCTTTACGCAACCCCACACTCAACAGGACTCTGCGTCTTCACTCTTTCCTAACAACCCTAAACATAACCCTAACCGCAACAAGAAGCTGAACCCGAGTTAGACCCGAAAAAACACGTACGGTGCCACTTTCTGCCATCAAAAAGTGCTCTCAGCGGAAGCCTTTGGGAACACCTGAACTCCCTGGGGGAGCCTTTACACAACCCCACACTCAACAGGACTCTGCGTCTTCACTCTTTCCTAACAACCCTAAACATAACCCTAACCGCAACAAGAAGCTGAACCCGAGTTAGACCCGAAAAAACACGTACGGTGCCACTTTCTGCCATCAAAAAGTGCTCTCAGCGGAAGCCTTTGGGTACACCTGAACTCCCTGGGGGAGCCTTTACGCAACCCCACACTCAACAGGACTCTGCGTCTTCACTCTTTCCTAACAACCCTAAACATATCCCTAACCGCAACAAGAAGCTGAACCCGAGTTAGACCCGAAAAAACACGTACGGTGCCACTTTCTGCCATCAAAAAGTGCTCTCAGCGGAAGCCTTTGGGTACACCTGAACTCCCTGGGGGAGCCTTTACGCAACCCCACACTCATTAGGACTCTGCGTCTTCACTCTTTCCTAACAACCCTAAACATAACCCTAACCGCAACAAGAAGCTGAACCCGAGTTAGACCCGAAAAAACACGTACGGTGCCACTTTCTGCCATCAAAAAGTGCTCTCAGCGGAAGCCTTTGGGTACACCTGAACTCCCTGGGGGAGCCTTTACGCAACCCCACACTCAACAGGACTCTGCGTCTTCACTCTTTCCTAACAACCCTAAACATAACCCTAACCGCAACAAGAAGCTGAACCCGAGTTAGACCCGAAAAAACACGTACGGTGCCACTTTCTGCCATCAAAAAGTGCTCTCAGCGGAAGCCTTTGGGTACACCTGAACTCCCTGGGGGAGCCTTTACGCAACCCCACACTCAACAGGACTCTGCGTCTTCAC